>NC_059435.1:3356634-3381580 GCF_021028975.2 Sphaerodactylus townsendi | reverse complement strand
TACAATTCCCATCAGCCCCTACCAGCATGGCCAATTGGCCATGCTGGTAGGGGCTGATGGGAATTGTAGTTCCTGAACATCTGGAGAGCCGCAGGTTCCCTACCCCTGCTCTATGGTATATCACAGATTTCCTCCCCAAATGTCCTCCTTCAAAAGCTCCACCCAAATCTCTGGGAATTTCCCAACACTAATTAAAAGCAAACTAATTAAAAGCAGATTCTCATGGGCAAATGCAATTCAGAGTACTAAGGCTGCCTGCAGGGCCAGGGCCAACGGTAAACTGCAAGAGGCCCTTCTGCCTGGCCTTCTATCTCTACTAGTGCCATCCTCGGCAGAACTAAACTCAGCAGGGAGATTCAAACTGAGCCATACAGCTTGAGGCAGCCTTGCATAGTAGTTAACAGTGACGGGCTCCAATTTGGAGATGCAGGTTCAATTTCCTACACATGAAGCCTGCTGGGTGACCTTGGACCAGTCTCAGTTCTCTCAGAACTCTCTCAGCCCCACCTACCTCACAAGGTATTTGTTGTGGAGAGAGGAAGGGAAGGAGTTTGTAAGCCCCTTTGAGACTCCTTAAAAGAGAAATCAATCTTAAAAGAGAAATCAATCAATGATGCTGCTGGCCTCCACTTGGGCCAGGGCCTTTACGGCTCTGGCCCCTGCCTCTCCCTCCAACTGGACCTTGGTGATTTCCACAGGGCCTGTATGACTGAGCTGTTCCACCGGGCTTTTGGAGAAACCAGCCACTGAGTGTGCCCCCCCCCCAGCTTATGGGTCCCCAATATCATCGGGACCCATTATTGGGACTTATGGGTACTTAATACCATCAGGACCCACTACCTGTCCCTCCTCCTTCTAGGAGGATTAAGTTTAGGTGGGATGCCATCTTAGGATACAACAACTGCTGTTTTTATTATAATTATGGAAGTCTGATTACGATGATTTTATATATGGTTTTATGTTGTACACCGCCCAGAGCCCTTCGGGGATGGGGCGGTATATTAAATTAAATAAATTTTAAAAATAAAAATAAAAAATCTATCTATCAATCCACCTTTATTGGCATATTATACAAAGCAAGAAAAGAAAAAGAGATATTTGTAAAACATACTCAAGAACAGCCTGTATCAAACTACCATCTGTACACACATCCCAATGACATATGCCGTATATACTCAGTATAACTCAGTATAAGCTGAGTTTTTCTGCCCTGTTTAAAGGCTAAGAAAAAACCCCTCGGCTTATACACGAGTCACCATTTTCTATACATCACAAGGACTGGGGGCGCGGCCGGGACAACCTCCCTGCAGCTGGGAAGCTGCTTGTTGAGGGAAGAAGGGGGAACCCTGAGGCACCCTGGCTGGCTGGGCTTCCTCAAACCCCGCAGAGGGAGCTCCTTATTTGGGCAGTGACATCAGGGGGAGTCACTGCCCAAATAAGGAACTCCCTCTGCTTCCTGGCTTCCCACCCTCAGCTTATACCCAAGTCAATAAGTTTTCCCAGGTTTAGGCAGTAAAATTAGGTGCCTCGACTTATACACGGGTCGGCTTATACACAAGTTTATACGGTAATAGGAATTTGGCCATAATCTCAGTTACATTACAGTTATCATTATTCATCAAACATACAATTTGTTGTGGGTCTGAATAGCCTTTTTTGCTGTCTAATGTAGGAGATAATGTGACTGGGACGATGCCACAGGATATGGCCAAGTGGCTCGACACTGTTCATGCTTCCTGCACAGACTCTTTCTTGATATGGAATTTTTAGCCGTCACCCTTGAAGAATGGATGATGTAGTAGAGAACAGTGGGGACTAAAAACCAACTCTTCTTCTACTTCAAAATGTAGTCTCATAAGTAGGATTGCTGACCGCCACATTGGACAATGTCCCTCACACCTGGGATACTACCAGTATTTCAATGGGAGCCAGGGAAAGTGGCAAAAACTAGACCCCCTTGCTACTATTGCTAGTTCCAGCAGTACAGGTAGTAGGTTGCCAATGAGTTCCCCCAGCATTATAACTCATCTCTAGACAAAAGAGATTAGTTTCCTTGAATTACGTGGCAGCTTCCGATGGTGTAACTGATGGCATCACATTCCTGCTGAGCTCCTTCCCTTCCTTATAATCCCCTCTCTTCAAGCTCTGCCGCTAAATCTCCAGGAAATTGGCAGCTGCCCTAAAAGGGGTGGAAAGGGGCCCCTGGGAAAGAGACAGGTGCTGGTATGGGGAAGTTGGAGGCCAGCACAACCAATAGAACTCAAAGAGAGGGCCTTTCCCCACTTTTCCCTTGGCCGCCGTCACTGCGCGCAATTCCCAGCATGCGGCATCCCTGGCGCGCGCCCGGGTGTCCCCACGCTCTGCGCGGGGTCATCAAAAGGCGCCCTTTGCAAGAGCGCCAGGGATGCCTCACGCTGAGGGGGCGCGACAGCGGCAGCGTTGGGGCAGCTGCGCTGTCGCCGCCCCTCTCGTTGGGAGTGCCGGGGGCTTAAGGTAAGTGGGGAAAGGCCCAGAGAGAGAGAGAGAGAGAGAGAGAGAGAGAGAGAGAGAGAGGAATGCATCAAGAGTGTGAATTTGGTTTGGAATAAACCAAGGGTTGTTCTGTTTTGTTTTTTAAGGGAATGGCTCTGTTTGCCACAGGCAGCCAGAGAGAAGTTCCCTTTCCTAATTATAAGTATTAGCACAATGGTGTCTGTGAGGCCCTCTGAATGCTGGAAACTGGATTCTAGTGATGCTACGAGTTATTATATTGTCAGAACCTCAGGAATTGGTTCTGATATGTCATTTCTGACTCTTTTGCAGACAGTGAAAGTCCAAGGGAACGACATCTCCCACAAGCTGCAGATCTCCAAAGTCAGGAAAAAGGATGAAGGGTTGTATGAATGCCGGGTGACGGACGCCAACTACGGAGACCTTCAGGAGTACAAAGCCCAAGCCTATCTCAAAGTCAGTGCCAACAGCCACTCCCGGCGGATGCAGGCTTTTGAAGCGTCACCAATGTGGCTGCAGGACAAGCCACGCAAGAACATCTCCGCAGCCATCCCAAGCAGCATACAGAATTCGGCCAGCCAGCGCATGCGGCCCACGGCCGGCCCTCCCCCAGACGCCAGAATTCCCAAACAGAGCCCACAATCAGGTACGCAAAACCCTTTTTACCACTTGGAGGCTTTTACTGTTAGCGACCTGGGGATGTCAATCAAACGCTTGGGGGGAAATGGTGCAAGAGAAGGACTGATGCGCCATCTATGAAGCGTAAGTGGGACTGCAACCGACAAACACATCCTGGAGCTCCTGGCCAAGCAAAGAAACAACTACACGTTCCCACTCATCCCTGCCAAAAAAGTAGGGTTGCCAGCCTCCAGGTAGGGCCTGGAGATCTCCAGGTTATTGCGATCAGTTCCCCTGGAGAAAATGGCTGCTTTGGAGGGTGGACTCTGTCTGTGTGGCATCACCTCCCTCCTGATGTCCACCCCCTTCCCATCCCATGTCCTCTCCAGGTTCCACCCTCAAATCTCCCAGATTTTTCCAACTTGGTGTTGGCAACCCTAAATGTTACAGCTGAATTACAGAGTTCAGTTCCCCTGCAGGGCTGCTTTCAATAATGGAATCCCTGACCTTATGTCCTGCTTGGGTCCATCACCAGGATCCAACCCCCCCCCCCCTTTTTCAAATGTCCAGGAATTTCCTGAGCTGGAGATGGCAACCTTATATATGTATGAACTTCCGCAGCCTGCAGTTTGAATACAGAGGCCCTGGCAAAGAGGAATTCTATCTAAATAGGGCGGCTTTCCTCCAGGCGGGGCCCGAAGTTCAGCTGGATGATGGAGGTCAGGGTTCCCTGGAGGAAGGGCCAGCCCTGGAGAACAGACTCTGTGGCATCACAACCTCATTGAGTTATTTCCATATTTATATTTATATATATATATATATATTAACCTTATATATATATTAACCTTAATATTATCCTGGAGAAGGAAAGCTATGGCACTATGCCCAACTTCCCATTTTGAACCCCACCCTTCCCAGGCTCTATCCCAAAATCTTGTCTTCTCATCATGTGACCAAAGTACTTCTCATCATGTGACCAAAGTCTCAGTCTGGTCATTTTTGCTTCTAGGGAGAGTTCAGGCTTGATCTGCTCTAGAATCTACTCCTGTGTTTTGTTTTGTTTTGCAGTCCATGGTGTCTATCTATAAAACACTCCTCAAATACCACATTTCAAGGGAATCCACTTTATTCCTTTCTTTACTGTCCAACTTTGACATTTGTGCATGGTAGTGGGGAATCTTGATCACCAGTGGTGCTTCTTGATCTCATCTTGATCTTAGTTGGCGGAGGCACATCTTTACATTTAAGGCTATTTTGTACTCCATTAAGGCTCCTTCCTGGCTACCCTTCCCCGTCATTGGTCTTTTCTCCATGCACAGCTTACCACAGACCTTGCATCTTGGAAACGCCTTTTGTGAAATAATTCCACACACCTCCTTTCTCCACATTGTTTTGGATGTTTTCTCCTTTTGTCTCTTCAGTAGCATTTATTCCACACACTTCTGCTGAAAACATATTATTCCTGATGGTGGTGGGATGTTGTCCATGAGACAGAAGAACAACCTTCCCCCTTTTTTCTTTTGTGCAGGTGCTCTATTGTCACCGCACAGTTACATTAGGATATGTTCTTCATATAGATTAAGGAGACAGGGAACTAAAATAAATCCTTCTCTGAACCTTGGCCAATTGGAAACCATGTTGTTTCTTCATATTCTGTCCTAAAAATAGCCTCTTATTCAGAGTACAGGTCGCAGGTTAAATTTATCAAATGCTATGGCTCACTCATTTCCTGTAACAGCAGTCATAGCCATAGCTTTTTATGATCCACGCCGTTAAAGAACAAGCTAATTTTCATCTGAAAAAAATTAGCCAATATAAATTTGCAATATGATATCTAGTTCTTCTCTTTTATCTGAATTCAGCTTGAACATCAGCCATTTTTCATTCCATATATGGTAACTATCTTTATTGCAAAATTTTGAGCATTACTTTACTCACATTAGAAAATAATGCAGTGATTTGATAGTTGCTGCAATCTTTGATGTCTCCTTTTTGGAATTGGAATGTAAATTGACCGTTTCCAGTCTATGGGTCATTGTTTTATTTACATATTTGTTGGCATATTCTTGTCAAGATATTGATGGGCTCCATTTCTGTGACTTGGAATTCCATCTGCTCCTACTGATTTGTTTCTCCCAATTGCTCTCATTGCAGTTTTCACTTCACTTTCTAAATTGTAGGTTCTTCTTAAGTCAGTTGTCCTTGAAAGGAGCATGCCATCTTTTGCATAATTCTTTAGTGTACTGTTCCCACTATTTTTATTTTGTCCTGTTCAGTTAATGTATTTCCATGGTGAGCTTTCAGAATGCCTAACCATGCTTTAAATTTCCCTTTAATTTTTTAAAAATCTTATGGAACAGGTCTCTTGTTCCTCTTTTTTGTTGTTCTTTTCTATTTCTCTACTCTTTGTTACTTTGTGTAAGACATTAGAACACTGCATTTAGACTTTTGATTCTGTTTTTGTCACCTTTTCCTTTTGTTTCTCATCAATCTTTAGAAATTTTAAGAGTTTCCTCAGTCATCTATTAAGACTTTTTCATTTCTTTTTGGCTACAGGACTAACTTTTGCAAATTCTTTTTTGATAATGTCTCTGGCTTCAGCCCATAGTTCTTTTGGTTCACACTTACATCAACTTGGTAATGCAAATCTGTTATTTACATAGTCTTTACTGTGCAAAACCAAAGGGGGAGGGGTGAAGCCACATTGGAAGCTATGGGTGGATTGAGCCAGAACCAGTACCACCAGCACTGTACAAATACAAATACAATTTATTATCGAAGGCTTTCACGGCCGGAATCACTTGGGTGCTGTGTGGTTTCCGGGCTGTATGGCCGTGTTCTAGCAGCATTCTCTCCTGACGTTTCGCCTGCATATGTGGCTGGCATCTTCAGAGGATCCTCTGAAGATGCCAGCCACAGATGCAGGCGAAACGTCAGGAGAGAATGCTGCTAGAACACGGCCATACAGCCCGGAAACCAAACAGCACCCAAGTGATTCCGGCCGTGAAAGCCTTCGACAATACATAGCCCTTGTTGTATTGACAGATGATGATCGATTGACCAGTGCTGGATTTACCTATAAAACTGGCAGGCCAAAGCCCGGGCCTCAAAATCTAGGGGACCTCCAACCAAGGAATCTAATATTTTTGACACCGTTGTAGGACTTTTTCACACATGCTGTCATAATGCTCTGCAGTCTCTAAACAACTGTTCAGTTATGACAAACATTTTCCACAGTGCTAATTTTTAGCATTTATGCATTTTCTTCAGTCTTAATGGTATTTAACAATAACATCTTACATCCTTTAGAGGAGTAATTGTGAACTGCAGAATTTTAAACACCCACCATCCTTGGTTTTACTCAATTTTGTTTAAAACACTCTTCCATCTTCCTCTAGTTGCGAGGGTGGGGGATTGGGAGGGTTCCCACAAGTGGAATAGCCTAGGATCCCTTTTCATCTAAAATCGACATTGCTATTGACTGCAATAAATTGTATGTAAGTGTGCGTATGACACCAGAAAAGATGTTGACAAATGCCATGACATCCTTAGGAACCATGTTGAGGGACTCCTGCTCTAACCATTATACACACTAACTCTCTGCTGAAGAAAAGCCGATAACATTTACTGCACAACCTGACTAATCACTTGAGGCCTTCCACGAGTAGACTGAGTCCACCTCCATGAGAAACTTTACCAGGAATCATTATGTTTCCCTTAAAGTATTGTTTAGATAAATCTTTCAAGGAGAATCCTCAAAACTGGCATCAATTTTTTTTAAATACATAAAATAAACAGCTGAGCCAACCATGCTGTCCAGGTTTGGCCCCAACTTGTGAGAGGCTGACTGCTAAGGAAGAAAAAGTACAAGGTAGGAACAAGCCCCATGAGACAACAGACACACAATAAATCTGAACTTTAAGACCTGGGACTCCTTTGTAGTCTCTGGATTGTCTGTTGCAGAAGCACTGACATTTCCGTTGTATGCTGATTCATTGGGAAGCAGTGGGAAAGCATTGTCCATGCATCCTAGTAGTAGTAACCCATTGTAACCCCATAGACACAGTGCTCCCGTGTGTCTTCAGAAGCATCCAGGCCTTCAGGATGAAGTCTGCAATGTTTCTACCCTTAGCCACCAAATCTGTATGCCACCAGTTTGTTCTCTTTGAAAACAATCATCTTGTTGGAGAGAGGGAAGGACACGTGAACGCATTTAGCTGCCTTTTACTGGATCAGATCCTTGGTTCATCTTCGTCGTCCTCTCTGCTCAGACGGGCAGCAATTCTCCAGGATTTCCAGTTGAGGCCTTTCACATACATTATCCACTACCTGATCCTTTCAACTGTAGATCCCAGGGATTGAACTTGGGACCTTCTACATGCAAAGTTGATGCTCTGCCACATAGCCATAGCCCCTCCCAGGGGCTTTCCCCACTACAGAAGGGAGCGAAGGTCGACTCGGTTCCCTTCAGTGAAGGGCGATTCCAGGCTGTCCCCACAGCAACTGAGTTGGCCCCCTGGAACCGAGCTAAGTGGGAGGGATCATCTTGGTGCCTGTTTCGCCCCTCGATCGTGATTAGCGCTTGTGTTATGGCGGGAAACGGGAGCGTTCTTTTTTTTACAGTTTTTACAGTTTACAGTTTACAGTTACATGTGCTTTCTGCTCGCCACGACTCTCCCATTTTGCGCATGCCACAAAAGCAGCTCGTGATTGGTTGAACGGATGAGGTGTCGTTTCAATGCTTCCCCACTTCAAAGCTTCGAAGCGGTATCGACCTTGTTCCTGCAGAAAAGTGTAGTTCATAACTGCGACAAGGATGTCGCAGTTCTGAGGGGTGGGGGGACTGAGACAAAACAATGTTGAGCCCGGTGGTAGTGGGGATTCACTGAGGCAAACCTAGGTAGAAACCAGTTCAACTCTGTCAGTGGGGAAAGCCCCCCAGAGTCTGACCTTTTTCAGATAATGGTCTTGAGATTGCTTGCTTGGGTGTGGGGGAGGCACACACAAGTTAAATATGGAACAAGTTAGGGAATTTCCCCATCACCTTTGTTGTGAACTTCCCTGGAATGAACATGAAGCCTGAGCAGGTGTCAAAACGCATTTGTCAAAATCTATCTATCAAAAGATGTTTACTCACAACCTATAATGATGAATGGCTAATTAAGGGGGGCTATCAGAGTATTTAATCAAAGGAAACAGCAAAGGTTTTTAAAATGCCAGCAAATAGGAAGTGATCCATTTGCTTAAGGTTCTCTGCCAAAGAACAAATAATTAGGGCATCAGAAACTTCGGTTTCAAGGTTGTCCTTTCACTGAAATTGGTTATTCTTCATTCCCCATCCGTACCACCAAGTGTTCACCCGAATGATGGATTGCACATAACCATGTCATTACATTGGCAGAAGCGGCAACAGGGACTCATTCGAACTTTTATAAACTTTAAATATCTAAAATAAATGGTAAAATTAAGGACTTTCTCCAGCACAGCCTCTCATTAGCCAGAATGGAACTCACAGTACAGTTTGGAAAATTAGGATTCTGAGGATCCATGCAATAAACCTAACAGTGACAGAGCAGAGGATGTAATATAAAACCCTCAACAGACACATTATTTTTAATGTCTTTTCTGTTCCACCTCCATCTTTTATGTTTGTTCATATACTAAAAAGTTTCTATGTATGTTATAGCTATTAGATATTGATAGAATAACCTTCTATTAAGCACGAAAAAAAAGCATACTTTGGGTAGTCAGGTGGGGCTACATATTCTTGAAAATGCCACCAGAAGGGACAGTCCTATGTCAACAAGGCCATCCTAACCTTTCCAAGATTTCAACAGACTTGTCTGGATGGCCCAAGCTAGGCTGATATCACCATGACCCAGTTATTGATCTCCAGTTCTTAAGGTAGCCAACCACCAGGTAGGACTTGGAGATCTCCCAGAACTACAGCTGATCTCCCAGCTACAGAAGTCAGTTCTCCTGGAGAAATGGACTCTATAGGGTTGTTCCCTGATGAGGTCTCTCTCTTCCACAGACCCTGACCTCCCCAGGTTCCACCTGCAAAATCTCCAGGTCTTTCCCAGACCAGAGTTGGCAACCTTACTCATTCTGCTTCTGTATGTTCCAGTTTGCCCTGACACGGGCCCTTTCCGCACAAACCTTTTAGAATGCTTTGAGGCAGGAAATAAAATGTTTCCTCCATGGAGTTCTGCATTGTTTCTACTCCCAAACATTTTTCCAGCCTCAAAACGCTTTGAATGAATCCCCTTTTGAAACAATTCTCTGGCTAAAATGTTTTGAAAATGTCTTCAATTGCTGTGCAATCTACTGATTACGTTTCCCACACCTCTCTACTTCCATGAATGTCTGATGGATAGCACAGCCAGGTGTGGTTGTCTCGTTTGTGAGTGTTTATGAACAGTTCTTTTTCTGGGGATCTTTTGGAGGGCCCATTCTGGAAAAGAGGTTGCTTGCTTCATCAAGTAGTGCCAAACAGGGCACATACAAACTGGAGACACAAACCCCTCTTAGGCTGATTCCGCATGGGCCAAAAACAGCAGTGTGAAAACGGTGTGAAAACAGTATAAACCCTTTTACACCATTTTAAACCCTTTTACACCATTTTCACACCATTTTCACACTGCTATTTTTGGCCCATGCGGAATCAGCCCTAGTTTGGGGACCAAAACTGGCCCCCAACGCAGCTGCAAATCCAAACAGAAAGTCAAGGTCCTATGGTGGTGAAAAGTAGCATCAAGTTGCAGTTAATGTATTGGCAATTCTGTAGTAATTTCAAGGCAAGAGATATTCAGAAGTGGCTTGCAATGGTCAACCTCTGCTTGTTTTAGAAGGGCTTTTGAGAACAGAAAACTACTTTCCCCCCAACAGAGTTGTTTTAAATCTACGGATTTTTACTTTTACTGCTTTTACTGCTGTTCTTACTATTTTAAGCCTGTTTTATTGTTTCCAATTGATTGGCTCTTTAAATTAGGTTCAACTTTTTCTCTTAAGACATTATTCATTTTAATTGGATGTTGCTAATTTGTTCTTTTATTTCAGCAAGCCATTTTTTTTGTGTTCCCTGGAGTCGAAGGGCAGAATGATGGTAGAGGAAAGTGCTGTCAAATCACAGTTGACTTACAGCTACTCCTGTTCTGGCTTCTTGCAGCTAAGGTGCTGACACAGTTCAATAAAGCTCTTGAACCTTCCATGAGTCTCAATTATTCACTGGAGTAACAGAGCCTAACATAGAGGGGATGGAATTCTCCCAAAATTACAAATGATCCTCAGATTACAGAGATCAACTCCCTGGAAGAAAAAGGACTGTATGGCATCAAGTCCCTGCTGAACCCTATCCCTTCTCCTCTGCTCAACTGGCTGGCGTGTGTGTGTGTGGAGGGAATACCCCATGATGGAGGGATGTCTGCACCATCCCAACAGGCTGATATCATTCCCCATGAGTCATTAGAAGTGACGTCAGCTCAAATGAGGTCAACACATTGCTGGTGAATACTCTAGCATTTGGGGAAAACTCTATGGCTAAAACATTGCCCAAATGTCTTTTGTAATGCACAGAATGTGATGTCAGTACATCAACAGTGATGTCACCACATTGCTAGCAAGGGTCTTTCCACCTAATAAGTTACCCTTCTCCCTTTGCAACTGCCAGTTGGCAGCCCTAACTGGAGAAAATAGCTCAAAGAGTGGATTCCATAGCATTACACCACACTTAGTTTGCTCCCTTCCCCAAACCCCCAAATCTCCAGGAATTTCCCACCCCACAGCTGGTAACCCTACAGCAGGGGTGGCCAACCTATGGTGCTCCAGATGTCCATGGACTACAATTCCTACAATTCCCATCTGCCCCTGCCAGCATGGCCAATCCATGAACATCTGGAGCACCATAGGTTGGCCGCCCCTGCCCTACAGCATAGGTATTATTTTTGAACATTATTGTGAGAATCGCACCAAATTAGACCTCTCCTTTTCCCTTCATCTGTCCTGTCAGGGCTATTGCAAAGGCATGAGTGGCTTTAAGCCACTTCAGGTGGAAACTGTGGGGTGCGTTTTCAATAAAGAAACAAAATTATCCCTTTATTTGTTCATAGAAAACATACCCAAAGTCTCCACCCAAGTGCTCGAAGTCAGTCACAGCAACCCCTGTAGAACAGTATCCAAAATAATAAAACCCAGCTAAAACAGAGCACGTGGCTCAAATAAAATCAGCTTAGATAAAAACAAGGGCCGTTTCCGCACGGGCGAAATATGACGTCGTGGAAACGGTAAAAGAACCGCCATAGCGAGAGCGTTCGCACACGCAGCGGCGGAGGTGCGCATTCGCGCCGTCGCGGAAACGCTAAACCGGCGCGAAGACGCCGTATTCAGAAAACGCTTTCCCACTTTTTTTCCTTGTGACGCATCGACGCCGCACTCAGCGAACAGTCGCTAGTGGCGCCGTCTTCAAAATGGCGACTGCCAGACGGCCAAGCTGGGTCACCTTTTTTTCCCCTCATCATCAATCAATATCGCGTCAAGCCCCTTTGAAGTTTTCCTGGTATTTTAAGCCAAGCGACCTTTCCCAGACCTATGCACTGGGACTGACAGTAGCTGGGAGGGGAGGCACTGACAGATGGGGGACGGGCAGGACATCAGGGCAGTCATCGCGTCCATCGCGACTGTTGCAGTGGGCATGACGCCGGGTTGCATCGCTTTCGCAAGTGCGCAGGCGCAACATCGCTGAAGACGCCGCTTCAAGAAGCTGCAGTAGCGTAACCGTCACATTAAGTGGGTTGCGGATGACCGCTAGCTCCGCCTGCCCGTGTGAACGCCAGAGTGCGTCAGTAATTTGCGACATCATCGCGTCAGCAGCAACCGTGCGGAAACGGCCAAGGGGATAAAACAGCAAACTCAAATAAAAAGCCAACATGGGGAGCGCTCATTAAAAACTTGGGAGGAATGAAAAAAAAAACTTTGGTGCAGTTTCCAGATTTTAGGGTAGTACTTAAAAGTGTATCACTTGAATGTGCTTTGTAGAACATTTTATAGGAAAAAGATACGCCAGTGCCGTGTTTAAAGATGATTTATTGGGAGTCAACTAATTAATAATACATGTGCAGCTGAAGTGGTGAGGAGTGCTGGATCAGCTGACCCAAGGGCCAATTCCACACTGCTGCTCTGCTGAACATTTCCTTCACAGCAGGGATGTGTGTGTACACTTATGGCACTGCTGATCCTGGGAGCCCCATAAGAGTGGGGAAAGCCCGATGTGTCCTCCCATTGGTGTTTTGCTCTTTCCTTGTCACTCTCCCATCCAAGCCAAGTATAAAGACTGCCATATTTGTTTTAGCCCTTTATTTATTTATGATTTTTATTTATTATCAGTTGTATATACCACCCTCCCCCTGAGGGCTCAGGGCGGTTCAATGTTCTGTGTCATAAATGTTATGTGTCATAAATGTTATATCGATATTCCTTTTATTGATATTGTGCAGGCTGTTACCATTCTCTTTATTATTTTAAGGAAATTGAAGTTGTTGATCCCTGTGAGGAATATCGATATTGTATTGTCGAAGGCTTTCATGGTTGGAATTACAGGGGTGTTGTAGGGTTTCCAGGCTGTATGACCGTGTTCTAGTAGCATTTTCTCCTGACATTTTGCCTGCATCTGTGGCAGGCATCTTCAGAGGATTCGATGGTTGTAAAGCAATAAACTAGGAAATGTGTGCAAATTCCACTGCAAAGTCACTGCAGGGCAAGGAGCAGCACGGGAAGCTCTCTCTTTGCACAATGAGCCCAGCTGTCTCTTTGAAACGGGCTAAAAACATAGGCCCTTTCCGCACGGGCCCAATACGGCGCCCTGGGGATGGCAAAAACGCCGTCCCCAGGGAGCCGTTTGCACCTGGCTCCCTTCCACCTCCCCCAGAGCGGCGTCAGGCCGCCTCCAAAAACCTCCCTCCTGGAAGGAGGATCGGTGCATACCGCTGGCGCTGCACGATCTGGCAACGCCGGGAACACGCTCTAAAGCCCATCCCCCCCACTCAACTCGTCGTCCTGCGTCGCTCTACTGGACTACTGGGACCCTCCCTCGCTGTCCTCCGACCCCTGGGTCTTAGGAGTCCAGCAGAGCGACGCAGGACGACGAGGTGAGTGGGGGGACGGCCTCTCCTGCGCCAGCCTCTGCGGGGGCCACTCGCATGCTCCCGTGCGAACGGCCCCCACCCCTCCACCAGCAGAATTCCTGCCGGTGCAGGGGCGCCCTTTCCGCAGTGCAGAAAGGGCCATAAAGGCAGAAAACAGGACAAAGGGGTAGGATTGTTCATGGAGGTACAAAGGTTGAAAAATAACTTCATGAATCTTTTCCCTCTATCCTGTTTTCAGGAGCTCCCTCACACATGTAGTCATGTATATACCAGTGCAGGTTTCATACGGGTGGATTCCACACAGCAGGGGAGAACACAAGTACTGTGAGCCCAAATAAATCTGTTTTCCCACCTGCTGCATGGAGCTCTGGTCAGTTTCACAATAGCACCAACCATTTTGGGTACTGCAACAGTTTCTCCGTGAAGATTCCCCTCGGAGGTTTCCTCTGCTTGCAACTCATCCATTTGCTCTTTCGCTGTCAAAAGAAGATGAATACAGTTTGTTTAGGCTAGTGATCCCGTGCATGTGTCATTTTTCCTTCTTTTTCTGTTGGAGGGGGCTGTTTGTGAAGATCCTAGTCACGTTGCTGTAGCTTCACAGACGACCCCCTCCAAACAAACACATGCACAGGATCGCTAGACTGAACAAAATTTATTCATCTACTTTTGACAGCAAAATAGCAAACAGTTGAGGTGCAAGTAGAGGAAACCTCTGTGAGGAATCTCCATGGAGAATCTGCTGCAGCACACAGAATGGCGGGTGCGAGCAGTTGAAACAAAAATAAAAGGTTTGGGTGAAATATAATGTTTCCTGCCTGCTGGTGTAACCTCTATCTGTGGGTTCTGTGGGGCAGAACGTGGAATGAGTTTGCAACAACAAATTTTAAAAACAAAATGGTTTACTTTCTTAACATATAACATATAACATCAACATTTAACATCACACTTCAAGGTCCTGTTCAGGTTGCATTTTCAAGTCCTTATATTTACAGTCTATTGATACTGCCAAGTCCAATTCTTCTTTGCAAGGGGGTTGGCTCCTGAAGACTCCAAGGGCTTGGTGAACAGGATTCAACATGATGAAGGTTTCCAGGAGAACTCTCACCCATTACAAACATAAAAAACCCTGAAACAATAAACTCCAACATTTACAACATAGCAAAAACAAACAACTACCTTCCCAGTTGTAAGGAATTCCATAGAAGCAGAAATAAAAGGCTCTTTGGCGTAAAAGACCGTTTATTCAGACATCTTAGAAAGCTCAAGTACACGCAGTGGCAGGAATGAGATCTCCCGCCAGAAACACAGGTTATAACTCCGTCCATCCCATCCCCCCTCCCGGATTCTCATGGGAACGGAGGTCTCATCTCCCTCGCAGAGATAAGGTCTCCGCCGGAGAAGCTGGCCCATCGCCTGGGCTGTGGAATGTACTCAAGGCCAGGCGACTGCCCTTCTCATCAACACCATTGAATCCTTTACACCAGTAGTTCCCAACAACATTGCAGTTACCTTAACAAGGTGTTAAGGGCTTATACAAACCAAGGTCTGAGTCTGGTAGCCTCGTCTCCTCCAAACTACATGAGCTCTGCAGCCTTCTGCTGCTTTGAGTCTCCACCCCTTTCTGGGTCAACCCATTCTGAGCATGGGGGTTACACTGGCATTCACTCAGCAGGCAGGAATCATCTTCAACCCAGTTTAGTGAGGAAAAGATCACTAGTTTAGAGATTTTTTTAAAAAAACCTAGGTTGTGAAGAATATAATGGACTGAACTCATTTGGGGAAAGAGAGCTGTGTGAAGTTCTCCTGACAAAACCCTATTTATAATGTCCTAAAAATGTTATATTTGTGCTGTGCGGAATCCACATTGTGTTGGCAGACTTGTGCAGAGGCTGACAGAATACTTGTCTCCCCCTGGTGACCTGATAAGACTGCCCACCCAAAGTTGGTCTTCTGGTTTTTCAACTGGTCTCCAGGTGACAGAGATTAGTTTGCTTAGAGAAAAAAACTGCTATGGGGCTCTAATGGCATTATACCCAATTGAATTGAAGTCCCATCCATTTCCAAACCCCACCTTCCTCAGACTGCATTTCCAAAATCTTGAAATAGTTCCAAACCAGAGTTAGCAATCCTAAAGATTGGGATGTGACTGCAGGGAACTGTGCACAGGGCATGTGCACTCCCTGTGCCCCTGCCACTCCCCGGAATGTCCCCACTGTCAGGTCCACGCCTGCCAGTGCTTAGAGGTCTTGCTGTGTGGGGATTGCAAGTGTTTCCTGTAAATGCTTTCCTGTTTCCCTCTCCCCTCCCTGGCAATTCCCTGGCGCCGGCCCTCCTGCGGGAAGGTGCGAATGTTCCCAGGTTTCCTGAAGCTCTGTAGTGCAAATGTTATACACTTTGTGAAACACATTTGGTGGGAATCAAATGGGGGGGGGGACTGAAGGATATAATCGCTGGATCTAAGCGGGAGAGCTTAGATTCAGCTTTCTCTGTTTCTCTACGCGTTGTAGAAATAAACTGCTTTAGGACTTTCCTACGGTCTCTGTTATTTCCACGTTCGAGAGTCTGACACCCACCACGCCCCCACATTGGCAGCACCTGGGGCATTGCCCCCCTGCCCCATTGGCGCTATGCCGCTGGACTGCCAGCCAGCTTTTCTGAGTGGCCATCAGATGATACAGAGAATGTCCGTAAAAGGGTTGCAAAACCCAGGTTGGGAAATTCCTGGAGATTTGAAGGTGGAGTCTGGGGAGGGTGAAGTTTGAAGACAGTAGTGAATAAAGTCACAGAACACATCTTCCAAAGCTGACATTTTCCCCAGAGGAGCCAATCTCTGTTGTCAGGAGATCAATTGGAATTCTAGGCCTCATTTGTAGATTGACTGTGTCTCACATTTTAGAGTTCTTTGAGGCTGTAAACAGGCATGTGGATAAGGGGGAACCAGTGGACACTGTCTACTTGGATTTCCAAAAGGCTTTTGACAAAGTTCCTCATCAGAGACTGTTGAGAAAACTCAGCAATGAAGGAATAAGAGGGGAATTCCTCCTATGGATTAAAAACTGGTTGAGGAACAGGAAACAAAGGGTGGGTATAAATGGGAAGTTCTCACAATGGAGAGATGTAGGGAGTGGTGTCCCCCAAGGATCCGTTTTGGGACCAGTGCTCTTTAACTTATTCATAAAATGACCTGGAAGTAGGGGTGGAGTAGTGTGGTGGCCCAAGAAGATTTGCAGATGATACCAAAGTATGTAGGGTGGGTGAGAACCACAAAGGATTCTGCGAAAGACTCCAAGCGGACCTTGATGATAAGTAGGTGGAGTGGGCTAAGAAATGGCAAATGCAGTTCAATAGTAGCTAAATGTGAAATTAAGAAGCACATAGGGGCAAAAAAAATCCAAACTTCACATACTGCAGCTACAGAGGGTCAGTGCTATCAGTCACAGACCAGGAGGAAGGGATTTGGGCGTCTTAGTTGATAGTTCCATGGGAATGTCAACTCAATGCATGGCAGCGCTGTGAAAAGGCAAACTCTATGCTGGGGATAATTAGGAAAGGAGTTGATAGCCAAAACTGCAAAAGGATTGTCATGCCCTTATATAAAAGCAGTGAATGCTGACCATGCTTGGAGTACTGTGTTCAGTTCTGAGTAAGCCCACATCTCAAAAAGGATAATATCAAAGAGATGAAAAGAAAAAGTGCAGAGAGAAGGGGACAACTTGAGGATGATTGAAGGATTGGAGCACCTTCCTTATGAGGAAGAGGCTACAGCGTTTGGGACTCTTTTAGTTTGAAGAGGAGGCGTCTGAGGGGGGGATATGATTGAAGTCCTATAAAATTATGCATGGGGTAGAAAATGTTGACAGAGAGACATTTTTCTCTCTTTCCCACAATACTAGAACCAGGGGGCATCCATTAGAAGAAATGCTGGGGGGAAGAATTAGGACTAATAAAAGGAAACACTTCTTCACATAACATGTGTGATTGGTGTTTGGAATATGCTGCCACAGGAGGTGGTGATGGCCACTAACCTGGATAGCTTTAAAAAGGGCTTGGACAGATTTATGGAGGAGAAGTCAATCTATGGCTACCAATCTTGATCCTCCTTGATCTCAGATTGCAAAATGCCTTAGCAGACCAGGTGCTCAGGAGCAGCAGCAGCAGAAGGCCATTGCTTTCACATCCTGCATGTGAGCTCCCAAAGGCACCTGGTGGGCCACTGCGAGTAGCAGAATGCTGGACTAGATGGACTCTGGTCTGATCCAGCAGGCTAGTTCTTATGTTCTTATGTTCTTACACTGACAACTGCTTTTCCGTATTTCTGAAAAGCAACAGGGGCTGTGAAGCATTTTGACCTCCAAGTGTTCATTCAGTCTCCGAGCGACAGGGCCACATCTCCATCATGGGACATTTTTGTTCCGTGTCTCACATTAAACACATTACATTTTGCATTTTTTTGTTTTTTTTGTCTTTGCCTTGGTGTAGTAGATTCTCTTTTGCTCTTTGCCAAACCTCCAGTGCCCAGAGATCTCCCAGAATTACCTCTGATCTCCAGATGGCAGTGGTCAGTTTGTCAGGCTTTCGAACGTGGAAATAACAGAGACCGTAGGAAAGTCCTAAAGCAGTTTATTTCTACAACGCGTAGAGTAACAGAGAAAGCTGAATCTAAGCTCTCCCGCTTAGATCCAGCGATTATATCCTTCAATCCCCCCCATCTGATTCCCACCAAATGGGTTTCACAGAGAGTATAACATTTGCACTACAGAGCTTCAAGAGACCTGGGAACGTTCGCACCTTCCCGCAGGAGGGCTGGCACCAGGGAATTGCCAGGGAGGGGAGAGGGAAACAGGAAAGCATTTACAGGAAACATTTGCAATCCCCGCACAGCAAGACATCTAAGCACTGTCAGGCATGGACCTGACAAGTTCTCCTGAGAAAATGGCTGCTTTGTAGGGTGGGTTCTATCATGGCATTATACCTCTCTGAAGCTGAGATCTTTTCCCAATTCCTCCCTTCCCAGACTCCACCCTCAAAATCTCCAAATATTTCCCCACCCAGTGTTGACAGCTTTACTGTTTGTAACTGTGTGTTCTAGGCCTGGAGTCTTGCATTTGTAGTGAAGAGAAGCACAGCAAAAGTGTGGGACAGACTGTCTTTTTAGTTCCTAAAAATGTGTTTGTTTAAACTTCTGGTCCTTTTTGTTCCAGCCATCACAGGCCTGCATTAGGACCGTCCAAATTTCCTCTCCAAAGGAACGTAATTGCAGCTTATTTATTAGCTATTAGTGCGGGCAGTCATTCCTCTTCATGGGGTGCTTCTGAGCTATTATAATGATGCTTTTAAGTAGTCTATAGGCCCTGTGATTCCAGGGCTCCTCTCCCTCCGCTCCTCTAATGACCCTTCAGTAGCTGTGATGGATTCTGAGAGAATAGGAATAACATCCCCGCATCAGCAACATGCTAGGAGTGAGGAGGCTACGAACGTCACAGCTGCAGATCATTACTCGACTAAAGCCACGAGTTGCCACTGAGCCCATATTCTGGCAGCTGCCAGAAAAAGTCCTTGAACAAAGCAGTCTTTGCGTCACCCCACTTATCTCTCTGCCTCTCTCTATTAGTTCGCCCCCCACATCCCATAGCATTCAAGCAAGGCCAGAAATTAAACATGAGCGGCTGTGGGCATTTTGTTATTTTATCTATGCAGAGAGAGAAAAATCCTAAACAGATCAGCTCAGAACAGGGTTGGAAAATTCCTGGCGAGGGTGGAGAGGCATCTCAGGAGAGGGGAGTTTGAGAAGGGAGGACGGTCAATGGTTGCTCAGTAAGAGCCAGTGTGGTGTAGTGGTTAAGAATGGCGGACTCTAATCTGGCGAACTGGGTTTGATTCCCTTCTCCACCACATGATCAGCAGACTGTAATCTGGTGGACTCTAATCTAGATTTGTTTCCCTGCTCCTACACATGAAGCTTGCTGGGTGACCTTGGGCCAGTCACAGTTCTCTCAGAACTCAGCACCTACCTCACAACGGGTCTGTTGTAGGGTGGGAAAGGGAACATTTCTCCTGTTTGCCTTTGCACCGGAGATTTCATCCCTCCAGAGAGCTATTACAAGCAGTTTGGATTGCTGTAGCTCCTTTGGTGTTTTCCAAAAGATTGCTAGTTTAGCAATTTTTGTAAAACTTGAGAATTTTGTAGGTGGAGAATGGGGAGGGTGGGATTTCAGGGTGGGAGGGTCCTCAGCTGGGTGCAATACCATAGAGTCCATCTCCACATCAGCCAGTTTCTCCAGGGGAACTATTTGGGGGTATCTGGAAATGAATCATAATAGCAGGAGATCACCAGGTGCCATCTGGAAATTGGCAGTCCTGCTCCAAGGTCTGATGTCTAACAAACTGTGAACTGGTTTCCCCATTCCTTCAGTACTAATATATACAGGTTTCCCATGTTCAACAGAAACCCGAAACATTTTAAATAAATTCAAAACCATATCCCTTTTTTGGGGGGGTGGAGGGGGATTAATATTTCCTTCAAGACTACAAAAAACCACAGAAATTTATCAGAATGTAAGATAATGGATTCTTGGATTTAGAAGCAGAGTGCAGTTCAGCGGAAGGCCTGCCCCTTCAGTCCAAAGTCTAAGAAGTCTAAGAAGTTGTTCCATCTGGCAAGCTGTTCCCTTCTTGAAAGCGTGGCACATTTCCATAATGCAACTGACTGATAATCTTGCAGAATGTGTGGATTGGATCTCCAGCTATCTTTGAGATTTTCTGTAGAGGAGGCTGGGAGAGAGAAAATAAAAAAGACTTCTCATTTTCCCACCTGACTGCAGTTTTCTCCTCTAACTTCCCACCCTCTTTATTTTGCTCACATGATACATCCAGATGTGCTTGCAGAGGCATTCCTCCCATTGGGCAAAGTGGGCAGTTGCCCAGGGTGCCACCTTGTGGGGGGCGCAAAAACTGCAGGTTCATTTGTGGGGGATTTTGTATTTTCAGTGTTTTTTTCTGTTTTTGGCGTGCAGAGGGCGCAGTTTTTAGGCTAGCAGCACCAAAATTTCAGGGATTTTTTGGGAGACTCTCCTGATGATATTACCCAGGTTTGGTGCAGTTTGGTTTAGGGAGTCCAAAGTTATGGACTCTCAAAGGGAGTGCCCCCATCCCCCATCGTTTCCAATGGGAACTAATAGGAGATGGGGGCTACACCTTTGAGGATCCATAACTTTTGACCCCCTGAAGCAAACTTCACCAAACCTTGGTGGCATCATCAGTAGGATCTCATGAAGATACTCTGAAATTTTGGTGCTGCTATCTTAATAATTGCACTCCTGAAAACAGGCACCCCCTAAATTTCCCCAGATTCTCCTTTTAAATGACCTGGTGGAAAAAATCTTTGTTTGGTCACGGTGGGGGAGGGTGGCCGCCCATGGGGGGGCATCAAATTTAGGTTTTGCCCAGGGCTCCAGTTTGCCTAAGTACGCCACTGTGTGCTTGCCCTTACTTTTTCGTCCCCACCATGGCCTTTTCCACATGAGTTCTTTACAGCATCTCTTGCTACCGTATGCTACATTTAAAAAAAAACATTCTGCATGTTTTTTCCTCTATTTGATTCAGGAAATGTTTTGTTTTCATTTTTACTCCATTGTTTTCCCAGCATTTTTTCGGCAATATTGTTTGATCCATTTCTGAGTCAGTTTCCCTTGAACATGTGACTGTGTTGAAAGCCTTTATTTCTTCACTCCACCGAATTCCTGGCCCTTAAGCACACCCCTGTGAAGTTACCAACCTCCCCTTCAGACAGTTTCTCCTCCCCTCATCCTCCATCTTAGAAAGGATTTTTAAAAAATTCTATTTGTCATATTGTGTTAGCAATGGATTCTGCACAGCACAAAAATAATGTCTTTCAGATGTTATATATAGCATTTTGGGGAAGAACGCACAGCTCTCTCTCCCAAAATGAGTTCAGCCTGTCCTATTTCTCTCAACCTGGGTTTTTCAAAGATGGCTAAACTAGTGATCTTTTTCCCCAGTTAAGAGTTGAGGATAATTTTTGCCTGCTGAGTGAACTCCAGCAGGCAAAAATGCTTTGTTTCTCTTACCTAAACCTCTTACTTTTGTTTCCACCACTCGTGCCCACCATTTTGTGGGCTGCAGGGGATTCTCTGTGGATTCGTCTCTGCTTGCAGCATATTTGTTTGCTATTTTGCTGTCAAAAGTAGATGAAAAATGTTCCTTTAGCCGAGCGATCCTGTGCATGTGGTTTTTTGTTGTTGTTTTGAGGGGGTGTCTTTAACTTAGAGCCTTATGTATGTATGTATTTATTTATTTATAGCCCAAACTCAAATAAAGAAACTATATTAAGAAGTATATTTATTGAGCCATTTAACCTGGCACTTTATGGATTAAACACCTACACTGATGGTGTTAATTGTTATTTGAGGTTGTATATTGCTGTCTGTGGTTAGCTAGGCTTCTAGGATGACATTTAAAGCACACTAATGCATAGAGTGTTCCTGGAAGCCAGATCTATAAATAAAAAAGAGAAAAGGAGGCTGATTTTTGGTCTCTTTAAACATATATGTTCTTGGGGTAAGCTTTTTTAATGTGGTGTGGAATAAAACGATGTGAATTGTTTACTATGAATTTGCAAAGAAAAATGTAGATCAAGGCACTGAAGGAGATTCTTTGAAACAGAGAAGATATCCAGGATTCTGTCTGCCTGTGATCACCATGCAAATTGTACCCCAATAACCTTATAACAAATAACAAATTGTACCCCAATAACCTTATAAGAAAGGCTTGCCTCTAACTACTAGGAACAGCAAAATACAACTATTGCTACAATAGGCTAATAACAAGAAGATTTTGACATTTTGGCAGTTACTGTGAGCCTATTTTGGAAGCTGTCACATTGTATTGGACCCTAAGAAACTGCATTGATCCTGCTTGTTGATCATTGATAGTTAATGGCCAATTTTGAAAATAATAATAATAATATGTATAGCTTTAGATGTAGAAAAAATTGTATAATTAAAATGCATGTTCAATTAATAAGGAAGTGTTTCCCATTTGATTTTCCAGCCTCCGTATGTTTTTGTTTTTAGTATTCCCAGATGTATAACATATTGTCCTTCATTTTTTATTACTATTGTATTCATGGACCAAAAGAAACCAAGCCAAAAGACACCCACCTGCCATATCCTGTAGCCCACTGACACGCAATTATCCTCCTTGTTTTGCAGCTTCTCCAAGATTGTCCACCAGATCACAATATACCACTTGTTTTCTAAACTCTGGCAAGGAGACAATTCAGCTTACTCTGTTGAGTTGTTGCATTGTGTGGAGATAAGCATATAAATTGGTTTCTTTGTTAGACTAGGAGATCGCTCTTCTCCCACATTCTTCTTCTTCATTACCGTTTTCAGAACAAGAATCTTAAACAGTCTCTAGTCCCATGTTGCATATTCCAGAAATAGCTCTCCCTAGAAGCTAAAATGGCCAGACTGAGGCTATCCTACTGTGGTCTCATAATGTCACAATCAGTCCATGTTAGGTTCTGGCACGTCTCCTGTCTCCTGCCCGGGATGTGGGATACTTTCTCTCTTCATCCCCCTCCCCCCTCCCCTTCACCCTCCTCCCCTGTTTGTATTTTCTCACCCATTGTACTTTGCTTCCTGAGCAATGCCTTGTCAGTTCATGAGACATCTGATTTTGTAGTTCTGTCATTGTGTGGTATGTAGGTTCCTTTGACCCCAAGGGAGGCTGCATCGTCTCTGGACCTCGGGACCGGAGGGCTGCTGTCACCCCTTGGGAACTGGTCGTCAGGGTGGTGTTGGGTGATGCGCGGGCTGACTTAGGTTATAACGGAAGGCACTTTGCTGGTTATGCTTAGTTCTGGCAGTAGAAGTCTAAATGCTTATTCCTGATGCTGTTTCATAATAAAGAAATCATATGAACACAGAGTTTCTTTATTTAAGAGTCCAGGGGCATGGCACATAATGAGAAGACAAGACCCGTTGGAAAAGGCAATTATGCTAAGAAAAGTTGAAAGCGGCAGGAAAAGAGGAAAACCCAACGTGTGATGGACTGACTATCAAGGAAGCCACAGCTCTCCGTTTGCAAGATTTGAACAAGGCTGTTCATTATTGGATGATGGCAGGTCATTAATTAGTAGCCATCCTGACCCCAGCCCCAGTTGGGAATGGGCAGGAAAGAAATTCAATAAAATAAAATAAAATAAAGGTTTGATTTACATTGAAAGCAACTTATTGGCATATGATACACATACATAGAGTTCTTTCTCTATCCTGGAGTCTGGAATCTGGAAAAGCATGCCAACTGTAGTTCTGAGATCACCTCTGATGTTAATCGGAATGGTGGCACTGCTTTGGTGATGAAGTTCTCAGCTAAAGTCATCCCTCAGGAGCCAACTAATAGACCAGCAAACCAAAGAGATTTTTGAACTGCCATGTAGGATGGCTAGTGGTCCCACAAAGGCTTGGCTCATCACCAAGTGCGCAGACAGGCGAACAGTTCAGGCCCCGTAAAGCTCCAGCAAGCTGCAAGCAACTATTTATTCAAGAAACGAGTGATCAAATGAAATCTGTAAAACGTTCAGATATAGGCAATGAAACAGAACTACTGTTGAAGCAATATTTGACTAGATGGATTAAGCCATTTGTAATGCTTGATGTTAAACAATTTATTATGTGTTTAGCATTGTTTGGCTAAACTAATCATGATAGATTAACCTTTGAAATGTGTGCGTTGATCTTATTCCTCAATCATGGTGTTTTAGCTCTGTAAACAACAGCTGACATTTACAGATACCGTGGCCAAATGCAAATATTCCTCCCAAATGCATTTAGTAAAGACTTTTGACTTGGAAGGGTGGGTAGGAAGGAAAATCCTTCTTTTAAAATATGCAGACCAAAATTAATGTGGTTTTTTAAAAAAATAGCTGATAGTGCGATTCTTGAAAAGCCCAGGGGTTTTTTTTTTGGGGGGGGGGATGCGGAACAGACTCACTTTAGGAGTGGGATCCATGTGAAGCTCCCTCCCAATATGGGTTTTATACTGTGGTTAACCCGTGTTTATTGGCCCATGCGGAAGGGGTTGTACTGTGTTTTCTTCTACCCGCTTCTAACACAGTGGGGGGGGGGGGCACAGCCACAGAACGGCTGCAACAGCAGGTGGAGCCAATCACAAAGTACCAGAGAGTGACTTATGTATAACTCCACAAATAACTCGTCCACAATTTTGGAAGGAGCTCTTAGAAACTTCTCAGAAGTCAGAAGCACTGCTGGGCAAAAGCCCTTTCTGACCCCACCCACTTTCTAAAAATCCTTGACGAGCACCAGGAAAGGTGCTTACCAGTGCCACAGCGTTGAAAGATATTATGTTGGAGACCTTGGCCTACAGATTTATCTATAGGGGGGGGCACTGTAGGAGTTGATGAAATCTATAGATATACTTGCTTACCGTATATACCCGTGTATAAGTCGAGGCACCTAATTTTACCACCAAAAAATGGGAAAATTTATTGACTCATGTATAAGTCTAGGGTGATAACTCCAAAGCAGGTGGGGGCAGGGAAGAGCCAGAGTGCTCACTCCCTACCGGATCACTCCCCCCTGTCTCCTGGATCCCCACAGCTCCCCCCCCCCCTTGGCTGCTCTGGCGTTTCCTTGCTTGCAAGCAAGGAAACGCCA
>NC_059435.1:3336194-3356543 GCF_021028975.2 Sphaerodactylus townsendi | reverse complement strand
CACAAGGTTGGTGCAGGTCCTGGCCGGACGCCCGGCCAAAAGAATCTCCTTCAAGGCCAGGTTCGGCTGTAAGGGAAACAAGAACGACTGAGATCCTTACAGTATCTAGGTCACCCTCTGGAGGTTGTCCCACAGGTGTTCATAATATGACAGAAATAAAGCCCAGGGAAGAGCCGCCAGGGTGGAGTGGTTAAGAATGTTGAACTCCCTGCTTCTCCACATGAAGTGTTCTGGGTGATCTTGTGCTAGTAACAATTCTCCCCAAACTTTTGGGGTGGGGGAAGGGAAGGTGATTGTAAGCCCTTTTGAGACTCCTTACAGGTAGAGAGAAGTGGGGTATAAAACCAGCCCTTCTCTTCTAAAGACCTCTCCAATATTAATCAGCCAGGAGTTTGAGTGTGTGTTTCTGCACGCCTTTCTTTTTTTTAAGGAAAACCTTTCTTAGTGATCTGGTAGTGGTGGAAAGTACCCAGAGGGTTTTCAAGTCGAGAGATGTTTGGAGATGGTTTGCCATTGCTTGCCCTTATGTAGCAACCCTGAACTTCCTTACTGGTTTCATATCCAAATATGAACCAGAGTTATGAACCTTGTTAGCTTTTGAGCTGTTGAGATCAGGCTAACCGAGGCCATCCAAGTCAGGGCCTTGCAACAAATGTAAAGATGGCACACCAGCCTTACAAAGGATATAAAATAGAAAAAAGCTGTTGAAAGAGATGACTTCCTTAAATATTCATATCAATCTAATATAAGAAGGAACTCAACAAGTCATTGGATCAGTTAAACACAGGAAGTCCCATCCAAGCTCCTTCCCCCCAAAAGGAAAAAAAAGACTGTGTTTTAGGGTTGCTAGGCCACAGCTGAGAGCAGGAACCGGGGCTCCATTTATCGTTCTGCTGCACTGACATCACTTCCAGTAAAAAAAAACCCTAGCATGTCCATGACATCACTTGCATAAAAGCTGTAATGCTCATAAAAACACAAGTTTTTTCAGCTCCCAGAGCAACTGTGAAGCTATGCTCAAGCTTTTTCTGAAGTAACAGCTGAACACCAGTGTTACGCTGGGTCATGCCGCAATCCCCTCTCCCCCCATTCTTTCCCATCTGCACTTCTGGTTCTTGAGGGCAAAATAACAAGTTGTCAGGAGTTTCCCATTATAGCAGACTTGGCAACCCAACACTTGTCATACTGAAAGGCCGCTAGCGGTGGCGCTTCCTTTTCTACAGCTGTAGTTCTTGCACTTGAAGTTCAGTCTCTTGATTCATATTTTGTTCTTTGAGAATATCTGAAAGTTGCTACAGAGAAGCCTGTATATTTTGCTTCCTGCCATGTCCAGCATTTTCCCAGCAGCTCTCATGCAGAGCCAACTTCTCATACAAATGGATGTGCCACCGTGAGAGATGCTAGCATGCACTGTTCCATGTCTCCAACAATTGCATAATATCCTGGAAGATTCTTTTATAACCCTACAAGATATTATCTGTAGGACTGCCATGGGGTTGCTCGGTTCCCCCGACCAAGGCAGGGGATGAGAAGGAGGGTTTCCAGGTTGGGAAACTTCTGGAGATTTGATGAGGGGGACTGGGGCAAGCAAAAAACTCAGTGGGGTGCAATGCCATAAACCCCACCCTCCTTTCTCTCCAGGGGAATTGTTCTCTGTAGGCTGGACATGAACTGTAATTCTGAGGAATTCCCAGGTCCCTCCTGGAGGCTGACATCTTCAGGGTGAGAACACTGGTTGGGTGATTAATTTTCCAACCTACTTGTTGTGAGAACAAAATAGTAAAGGGAACAAGCATAATATAGGTTACTTTGGGTCTTCATGAAGTCAGGGCAGCGCCCCCCCCCCTTTATAAATTCTTGGCATTCAGGAAAGTGCCCAGCAAGGACGTAGGTAAGGGGGGGTTCCTGGGTTCAACCCCCCATTACATGTCCTAAACTCCACCCCTGCCCTGCCCCCCGCCGCTGGGCTCCCATACCCTCACCCACTTTTGGGGGCATGACCTCGCCTCCCAAGTCCCGCCCCTGACCTCAGTGCTTATAAAAGCAGCTCTCCAAGGCTGGGGACAGCAGTCTCTTCTCCCTGGAGGGTGTAAGGAATTCCATAGAGCAGAAATAAAAGGCTTTGTTGGTTGAAAGACCGTTTATTCAGACATCTTAGAAAGCTCACGTACACGGCGTGGCAGGAATGAAGTCTTCCCGCCAGACCCACAGGTTATAACCTTCTCCGTTCCATCCCCCACCCGGTTTTCTCCGTCCCATTCTCATGGGAACGGCACGCTCATCTCTCTCCGTGAGATAAGGCCTCTGCCAGAGAAATCGCAGCCGATTCTGGCCCATCGCCCGAGCCCAGGAATCTACTCAAGGCCAAGCGGCTGTGCTGAGAATCAACACCATTGAAACCTTTACACTCTGCTTCCCCTAAGAAACACTCCTTCCCCCCTGGTTTGTGTGGGAAGGCATGATGGAAAGCAGAAATAAGGGAGGGGGCGTTAATATTTTCTGAATGCACCCATTGATTATAGCCAAGGAATAATTCCCACCCTGGAAACTGTAATATTGCAAGCGTTAGCTATGTTAAAACGAGAGTCCAGGGATGGCGCTAATTTCTATAATGCTTGTGTATTACCAATTATAGTCGGCGGGGGAATCTCCTCCGCTGGTCGTACCAGGCATTGGAAGCGGGAGCCCTCTTGAGGAAACTGGAATGAAAGACAGGATGGATATTACTTAAAGAATTAGGCAGATTCCACCGGGCAGTAACATCATTAATCTCTTTCGTAATTCTAAAAGGTCCCATCAATTCTTTTGCCCAGCTTTGGAAAATTCTATGCACGCCTCTGAGGTTTTTTAGTAGACAAGTAAACCCAAGCCCTAACACGCGAAAGGGAAGTCAGTCCGATGTTTATCCGGCTGGAACTTTAAATCTTTAGCTTGCTGTAAAGCAGTCTGAACCGCTTTTCCACCCCTCAGCCAGAGATGAAATCCACCGCTGGAATTCTGGAGGATGCAGTGCCTCCGCGGGTAGTTGGGGCAACGGTAAAGGAGCGGCTAGACACAATCTCAAAGGGTTTTTTAAGCGCACTGCTATGAACGGGTATTGTTATAGGTAAGTATATTCCGCGAAACGGAATTAAATCGCACCAGTTGTCTTGGTGATAGTTGGTGTAATAACGTGAATACCTCGGTTCAAGAGTTCTGTTCATTCCTTCTGACTCCACCATTACCTTTGAACGTGGTAGGGGGCGGTAACCGGCCGGGTAGCCCCTTCTAACAGACCCAGGAAAGCTTTCCAAAATTTTGAAATGAATTAGTCTGCAAGTCTGACACCACCTTGAGGGGGGAGGAGTGTAAACGGTATATATAAGTTGAATAACAAACCGCGCCAATTTGGGGAGCCGGAAGGAATGGAGGTGCAGGGGAATGAAATGGGTTTGTTTCAAAATAGGTCCACCAACACACCCACAAGACTGTGTTTCCCTGGCTCTCCGGTAAATCTGCACAAAATCCATATTGAGATGACTTCCCAGGGGCTGGAGGCTATTGGGAGGTTGGGTTTCGAACAGTCCATGGGGTTTTCTCCGGGATGGATTTGGCCTCCGCACAAACAGAGCAGCACCCTTGATATAAGCCTCAATGTCTTTGCGCATGGCGCCGCCACCAGAATTGACGGGCGGATTAAGTGCAAGTCTTGAGAAAGCCAAAATGTCCAGCCGAGTAGGCATCATGGCAGGCTTCGAGAACCCGTTTACGAAGGTTAGGGCACGTACCAGCAATTTCCCCGCTTCCACACACCATTCACTAAGCTTAGCTGGGAGTCACCTTCCTCCGCCGGGTAACTCATGAAGACCCGGCTTCCCGAGTTCCGTGAGAAAGGGGGAGACAAGGCTGGGAACGGGCGCTGGAGGAGGAGCCGGATGTCTGGGATCGAAAGTGACGGCCAACCCCAGTTGGGAGGGGGAGAGGATACAGTGCTGCATGTCTCTGTATAGCTCCACTCCCCCCCCAGGAAGGCTGGACTGTTTATCAGCTAGTTTGTTGGTTTTTCCGGGGAAACAATGGACGGTAAAGGAAAAACGGGAAAAGAAATCGGCCCAACGTAGTTTTTTCGCAGACATTTTGAGGTGGGGTGAGAGAGCATTAAGTTTTTTATGATCCGGATTCAAACCTGGAAGGGGTATTTAGTTCCCTCAAGCCAGTGACGCCAAGTGGAAAGCGCTGCTTTGATGGCAGTAGTCTCTTCTATCCCCTACGGTCCAATTCATTGAGCTCTGCGCCGGAGAATTTTTTTGGATAAATAAGTACACGGGAACAAGCCTACCATTTTTATTTCTCTGCAATAGGGCTGCTGCTACTTTGTCCTAAGCATCCACGTGAACTACTCTAAGGGAAGGTCTCAATCGGGGTGCTTTAAGACAGGCTCGGTAGTGAAAGCCGCATTTCAAAAAGCTGGAAGGCAGTTTGACATTCTTGAGACTAAGTGAGGGGAGCCTGGCCTGGCAGCGCCAGAGTCTCTTACCTTTAGTGCGTAATAGGTCTCAGAGAGGAAGGGTCAATTCAGCAAAACGGGGTATAAAGTCACAATAAAAAAATTAGCAAACCCCGCAGGGGAAAGATTGTAGCCCTTTCCAAGTTGGTGGGGGCTGGCCATTGTTGGACTGGCTTCAACCTTTGTAGGATCCAGAGCATTTTTAAACCTTCTGATGAGATCCCAGTCGCTAAATAGTCTATGGAGGGTTGATGAAAGCAGTAATTTTAGACAGTTTTGCTAAGAGGGAGAGTTGTCGAGTAAGCGTTGTAATACCTCCCGAACCAAAGCCTCATGCTCCTCCCAACGGGTTTGTGAGTAAATTAAAACATCATCTAAGTACACAACTACTCCTTTATATAATAAATCATGCAATACTTGATTTATGAGAGCCATGAAAGTCAGTAGGAGCCCCAGAAGCTAACTAATGGCAGAATTAAGTATTCATATTGTCCGAATTTAGTAAGCGTTAAATGCTGGGTCAAATGCTCAGAGCCTTCTGCAATTCTTACTCTGTAGTATGCTTCTCTCAAATCCAACTTAGTAAACTGGCCCCTTGCCTCCAACGCATCTAAAAGGTCCTTGATTAAGGGCAAGGGGTATTTATTGGACATGGAGACAGCATTTAATCCTCGGTAATCAGTTAAAAGTCTTAAAGACCATTCCTTCTTCTTTACAAACAGGGACAGGAGCCGGGCGTATGCGTATGTTTGGTAGCCCGTCAGTATGAATTCGCGAGCAAGGTTTTTGTATCTAAGAATAAAACGGAGTTCTTTCTCCTCGTCGGGGCTCCATGCGATAAATTCTACCCTTTGGCAGTTGAGCCCCGGGCTGTAGTATGATTTTGCAGTCAGTGTCTCTATGGGGGGGGTAATTGATCACATTCCTGTTCTTGAAACACTCTGGCTAAGTCCTGGTAAGCTGGAGGAATGTCTGTGGAATTGAGAGCCATTGGGGTGTGCACCGGGCTGAAGAAACTAAGGGATTTATCTCATTGGATGGGGGGTTCTCCCTCCAATCTACATGCTCTCCACAGGGGGGATCAGTGAATTCTAGAACTGGCTCCTTCCAAATAATATTTGGTTCATGTAGCAGTAACCATGGCATGCCCAGGACAATGGAATGTTTGGCCACCGGAGCAAGTATGAAACTAATCTTCTCCCAATGGTCAGCGCAACGAAGGAGGACAGGTTGCGTTTTGAATCGAGCCGGGCCCTCGGCTCCGAGTGGGCTGCCGTCCATTTGTGTGAAGGGTATGGGTTTTGCTAGAGGAACTCGGTCTAAACCGAGCTCTTCAGCCACTTGGGGCCGCATTAAGCAATGGGAGCAACCAGAGTCTACGAGGGCTGAGGCTAAAATACGTGTATGCTTAGCAGGGTTGGCCAGAATCGCTTGAACAGTAATGGGGGCGCTGCCTTCACTCACCGCATCTGGAGTAGGATCCACATCCATGGGCACCGATGAGAGGCAAACTGCCACTTCCCCCTCCTCGGTGTCACCCTCGGTAACCGCTTTAGACGAACCCGTCGAAGGAGGGCCGGATCTCCGTGGTGGCTTGGCAGAGGTGGTGCGTGGGGTCGGTGCGATGGGCTTCTGTTTTTTCGGGCAGTTGGCGGCCAGATGGCCTGGTCCCCCGCAATAAAGGCACAATCCTAAACGTCGACGGCGTTCAGAGGTGGTTTCGGTAGAGACGGCTGGGCTTGGCTTGCGAGTTGTAGAGGTGGTCGTAGTGGCGGGTTTCGGGCGCGGTCGCCCCCCCAAGCGAGCGTAGTCCAAACGAGCTGCTACTTGCGATCCCAAGTCGATCCACTCAGCGATAGTGCGCGGGATACGGATGAGAAACACCATCTCTCGAAGTTTTACGTCGATGGCATCAGAGAAGTATTCACATTTCATGCGTTCAGGCCACTCCGGAGGAAGTCGAGCAGCCGCTGCCCGGAACTCACGAGCAAATTCGGCAAAAGAACGGTTGCCCTGTTGAATAGATTTTATGGTACGGATGGCTTCATTTTCAGTGTCTGGATCTTGAAAGCGGGCTCTTAGGGCTTGAAGAAATGCAGCCACTGTGCGAGTATCATCCGCCTGCAGCTCAAAAAGGGTCACAAACCAGTCAGCCGCCACCCCGTTCAGGACAGACCCGATGTCCCGTATTTTTTCACGTTCAGATCGATATAAGTCATCATATTCTTCCATATGTGCATCGAGTTGCAAGATGAAGTAGGGGAGTTTAGAAGCGGTCCCATCGAAACAGGCAGGGATCGGGGGCCTGTAGTATTGTAAGGAATTCCATAGAAGCAGAAATAAAAGGCTCTTTGGTGAAAAAGACCGTTTATTCAGACATCTTAGAAAGCTCAAGTACACGCAGTGGCAGGAATGACACTTCCCGCCAGAAGCACAGGTTATAACTCTATCCATCCCATCCCCCTCCCGGCTTCCCATGGGAACGGAGACCTCATCTCCCGCGCAGAGATAAAGTCTCCGCCGATGAAGCTGGCCCATCGCCCGGGCTGTGGAATGTACTCAAGGTTAGGCGGCTGCCCTTCCCATCAACACCATTGAAACCTTTACACTCTGCCTCCCTTAAAGAAGACCCCTCCCCCCCAGGTTTATGCGGAAAGGCGCGGTGGAAAGCAGAAATAAGGGTGGGGGCGTCAATATTTTCGGAATAAACCCATTGATTATACCCAGAGGAATATCCCACCCAAGAGACTAAATATTGCAAGCGTTTGCGATTAAAGCGAGAGTCCAGGATGGCGTCAATTTCGTAATGCTTGTGGCCATCAATAATAGTCGGTGGGGGTCTCTCCGGCGGGTCGTGCCAGGCATCGGAAGCGGGAGCCTCCTTGAGTAAACTGGAATGGAAGACAGGATGAATGTTACTAAGAGAGTTAGGCAAATCCAATCGGGCAGTGACATCATTAATCACTTTAGTAATCTGAAAAGGTCCCACGAATCTTTTGCCTAGTTTGGAAAATTTATGCACGTCTCTGAGATTTTTGGTAGACAAATACACCCAAGCGCCCACACGCAGAGGGAAATCCGAGCGGTGCTTATCCGCTTGCAGCTTTTGGGAGTCCTTAGCCTGTTGTAAGGCGGTCTGGACCGATTTCCACCCCTCGGCTAGGGATGAAATCCATTGTTGAAACTCTGGAGGATCCAATGCTGTCGCGGGTAGTTGCGGTAACGGCGGGAAGGAGCGACCAGACACAATTTCAAAGGGGGTTTTCTTTGTACTGCTATGAACCGCATTGTTATAGGCGTACTCCGCAAACGGAATGAGCTCGCACCAATTGTCTTGGTGGTAGTTGGTGTAACAACGTAAATACTGCTCTAGGGTTCTGTTCGTTCTCTCCGACTCACCGTCGCTTTGAACGTGGTAGGGGGCGGCGACCGCCGGGGCGGCCCCTAACAACCCTAAAAAAGCCTTCCAGAACTTTGAAATGAATTGGGGGCCGCGGTCGGAGACCACCTTAACGGGGGCGGAGTGTAGACGGTAAACATGTTGAATGAACAGCCGTGCTAACTTAGGAGCGGAGGGGATGGAAGCACATGGAATAAAATGGGCTTGTTTAGAAAATAAGTCCACCACTACCCATAAGACCGTGTTGCCATGACTTTCCGGCAAATCTGTAATAAAATCCATGGAGATGACTTCCCAGGGGCGGGAGGCCACCGGGAGAGGTTTCAACAGCCCATGGGGCTTTCCCGGAATGTTTTTGGCTTCTGCACAGACAGAGCAACCTTTAATATACGCCTCAATGTCCTTGCGCATTGCGCGCCACCAGAACTGACGGCGGGCCAAATGCAGAGTTTTCAGAAAGCCAAAATGTCCAGCCGAGCGGGCATCGTGGCAGGCTTCAAGAACCTGCTTGCGGAGGGGGGGAGGCACGTACCAACACTCCCCCCTCCGCCAAACTCCATTCTCCAAACGCAATTGGGAATCACCTTCCTCCGCTGGAGGCTCGTGCAGCCCCGCCTCCTCGAGTTCCCGCAGGAAAGGAGAGACGAGACTGGGAATGGGTGGTGAAGGAGGAGTGGACGTCTGAGATCGGGTGACAGCCAGCCCCAACTGGGAGGGGGAGAGAACAGTGCGTGGAATGTCTCGTAAGGCAGCTCCACCCCCCTCCCCGGGTAGGCGCGAGAGCGCGTCAGCCAGTTTATTGGTTTTCCCGGGGAAAAAATGGACTGTGAAAGAGAAACGAGAAAAGAAATCGGCCCAACGGAGTTGTTTTGCGGACATCTTGAGGGGGGTGGAAAGAGCGGCCAGGTTTTTGTGATCCGACCAAACCTGAAAGGGGTGTTTAGCCCCCTCCAGCCAGTGGCGCCAAGTGGAGAGTGCTACTTTGATGGCCGCAGTCTCTTTATCTCCCACAGTCCAGTTGAGTTCAGCACCGGAGAATTTCTTTGATAAATAAGCACACGGAACCAGCCTACCATCTTTATTTTTCTGCAACAGGGCTGCCCCAAGTGCTTTGTCCGAGGCATCCACGTGAACCACAAACGGGAGATCTGGGTCAGGGTGCTTTAGGATAGGTTCGGTGGTAAAAGCAGACTTTAAGAGCTGAAAGGCTGTTTGACATTCTTCAGACCAGGAAAGGGGGGCCCCGGGCTTGGCGGACAGTGGATCCTTACCCTTAGTGCGTAAGAGGTCTGTGAGAGGGAGAGTCAGTTCAGCGAATTGGGGTATGAAGTCACGATAGAAATTAGCAAAACCCAGAAAAGATTGGAGTTCTTTACGGTTGGTGGGGGCAGGCCATTGGAGGACTGCGTCAATCTTAGCAGGATCCATTTTTAAGCCCTCGGGCGAGATCCGGTAACCCAAATAGTCAATAGAGGTCTGGTGGAAACAGCATTTGGAGAGTTTGGCAAAGAGAGAGTTGTTGAGCAAGCGATTCAATACTTCCCGAACCAATGCTTCATGCTCTTCCATGGTTTGTGAATAAATTAAAATGTCATCTAAGTATACCACAACTCCCTTGTACAATAAATCATGGAGAACTTCGTTGATAAGGGCCTTAAAAGCTCCGGGGGCCCCACTTAACCCGAATGGCATTATCAAGTATTCAAACTGTCCAAACTTTGTGTTAAACGCAGTCAAGTGTTCATAGCCTTCAGCAATTCTGACCCTGTAGTAAGCTTCTCTCAAGTCTAATTTAGTAAAGATGCGCCCTTTGCCCAATGCATCTAAAAGGTCCTTGATCAAAGGCAAAGGGTATTTATTGGACAGGGAGACTGCATTGAGACCTCGATAATCTGTGCAAAGCCGTAAAGACCCATCTTTCTTTTTTACAAATAAAACGGGAGCAGCGTGTGTGTGTTTGGTAGCCCGCCGTATGAACCCACGAGCGAGGTTCTTGTCCAAGAAGGCACGAAGTTCCTTCTCCTCATTGGGACTCATACGGTAGATTCTACCTTTGGGCAGTTGCACCCCCGACTGTATAACGATTTTGCAGTCAGTGTCTCTATGGGGTGGCAACTGATCGCATTCTTGCTCCTGAAAAACTCTGGCTAGATCTTGGTACGCCGGTGGGATGCCAATAGAATCGGGAGCAATCGCTGATGAAGCCAGGGAGGGGGGTGTGTCAGGAGAAGTTGGGTTTTCCCCCCAATTCATGTGTTCACCGCAGGGAGGGTCAGTGAATTCTAAGATCCTTTCTTTCCAAATGAACTTTGGTTCATGTAACAATAACCATGGCATGCCCAGAACTATGGAGTGTTTGGCCACTGGCGCCAAAATAAAACTAATTTTCTCCCAATGGTCGGCGCAACGGAGGAGAACCGGTTGTGTTTTGAACTGGGCCGGTCCTTCGTTCCCGAGAGGGCTGCCGTCCATTTGGGTGAATGGTATGGGCTTAGCCAGGGGAATTTGGTCCAGACCTAGCTCCTCTGCCACTTGGGGCCGCATTAAGCAATGGGAGCAGCCAGAATCCACAAGGGCCGAGGCTATAATGCGAGTATGCTTAGCGGGGTTGGCCAGAAACGCTTGGACAGTAATGGGAGCGCTGCCTTCACTCACCGCGTCAGGAGTCGGGCCCATGTCCATGGGGGCTGAAGAAAGGCAAACAGCTGCTTCCCCCTCCTCTGGGTCGCCTTCGATGACCGCTTTAGATGAGCCCGTCGGGGGCGGCCCCGATTTGCGTGGTGGCTTGGCAGATGGGGTGCGCGTGGCTGGAGCGGTTGGTTTTTGTTTCTTCGGACAGTTGGCGGCTAGATGACCTGGTCCTCCGCAGTAAAGACACAATCCCAGTCGGCGACGGCGCTCAGAGGTGGTCTCGGTAGGGGCGGCTGGGCTTGGCTTGGTGGGCGCAGTGGCAGGTTTTGGGCGTGGGCGGCCTCCGGCACGAGCGTATTCCAAGCGAGACGCCACTTGGGATCCCAACTGGATCCAATCAGCAATAGTGCGAGGAACCCGAATTAAAAACACCGTTTCACGCAGCTTGCCGTCAACAGCATCCGAGAAGTATTCGCATTTCATGCGTTCAGGCCACTCAGGAGGGAGTCGAGCAGCCGCCGCACGAAATTCACGGGCAAATTCTGCAAACGAGCGGTTGCCCTGCTGGATAGTTTTGATGGTGCGGATAGCTTCATTTTCGGCGCCCGGATCTTGGAAGCGCGCTCTTAAGGCTTGGAGGAATGCGGGCACCGTGCGAGAGTCTTCATCTTGCAAATCCAAAAGAGTCACAAACCAGTCGGCTGCTGCCCCATCCAGGACTGAGCCGATGTCCCGTATTTTTTCGCGCTCAGACCGGTATAAATCATCATAGTCCTCCATGTGGGCATCGAGTTGTAAGATGAAGTAGGGGAGTTTGGAAGCGGTCCCATCGAAACGGGCAGGTATCGGGGGCCTGTAGTAACCCCTTTCCACGGCTCTTGGTGCCTGCAGGGGCGGCGGATGCGCAGGTTGAGCAGGTTGGGCGGGCAGCGGTTGCACGGGGGGGGCCGGAATCGGTGGCGGTATTAATGCCGGTGCCGCTGGCGTTCCGGTGGGAGCTGGTCCTTGGAAGGTGGCAGGGCCCAACAGCGTTGCCCCTCTGGCGCCGGCAGTATCAGTGACAGCGTAGACTCCAACTTGGGGCTTCCTGGTCTGCTGCTTCCTCAGTTCCCTCTCCAAGGCAGCCAGCTCTCTCTCCTTGCGGGTCAATGCATCCTGGTGCGCATGCAGAGCTGCTTTTTCTCGTTCCAATTTAGCCAGTTCGTCCCGTTTAATAGCTGCAGTAAGCTCACTTTGCGTGCGCAAGGCCTGAACGCTTTCGCGTTGCCGCTGTAAATCCAGTTTGGAGTGTTCCAGGACCTTATCATGGACTGACAGATTCTGCGCATATTGTCGTTGGAGCGCATCTTTGGCACGGTCCAACTCGAGTTGGACTTCTTTGCGTTGCTGTTCCCGGTCCCTCTGCAGGTTTTCGCGCTCTTGCTGCAGCTGTGCCCGTTCCTTCTCCCATAGCTGGCGTTCACGGGTCCATGCTTCTTGGGCATCTCGCAGTCGGCCCACTTCCTCATCCCAGCTCTCTTTCGATGGGAGAGGGAACAGATCCGGCTGGGAGTGCAGGCTTTCTTCGGACTCTTCGTCGTCTGGAAGCGAGACATCGGAGACACCGTAGCCACCGGTGGCTCCCCGGGGCACCTCAGGTGCAGCCGCTGACCCGGGATCAGGGGGGTCCGATCGGAAGACGGTACGGATACCCCTCCCAACCCCAGGTTTAGTCCCAGTGTCCTTCGGCCGGGCCCCAGTGCTGTGCCACGGTGGTTCTTTGGGAGCATCACCAAAATACGAGTCCAGGAATCGTTCAATGGACTCCTGGGTTGCCGCATGAAAGGTGGTCAGGCCCGTCTCCTCCATGACAGGTTGCATCTGAGGTTTGTAATCCATACGAAAACGGGTAGAGATCCGATCCACAGGCGCTCGATCCATAGACAGCGCCCCAAACGACTCATGTAAGTCCCCATGGTCATCGTCACGTCCCTCGTTCCAACAGAGTAAAGGAAGACTCGTGCTGATACGAGGATGGGAAAGAGTCACCAGCGAGACCCGTTCTCCCGCCGGTTCCTCCAGATCCAGAAGGGAAAGGTTGGAGCCCTCTTTGGGGGCTACCGCACCTTCCCCAGAAACATCCAACCTCTCCATGCCGAGACACCAGAGGTCCACTGCACTAGGGATATAGATGAATTAGGATTCCTGCCACAATGTAAGGAATTCCATAGAAGCAGAAATAAAAGGCTCTTTGGTGAAAAAGACCGTTTATTCAGACATCTTAGAAAGCTCAAGTACACGCAGTGGCAGGAATGACACTTCCCGCCAGAAGCACAGGTTATAACTCTATCCATCCCATCCCCCTCCCGGCTTCCCATGGGAACGGAGACCTCATTTCCCGCGCAGAGATAAAGTCTCCGCCGATGAAGCTGGCCCATCGCCCGGGCTGTGGAATGTACTCAAGGTTAGGCGGCTGCCCTTCCCATCAACACCATTGAAACCTTTACAAGTATCTTCTCTCCACGGCCCTTGGAACCCGCTGGGGCTGCGGTTGCACAGGTTGGGGCGGTGGAGCAAGAGGAGCAGGAATCGGGGGAGGCACGGGGCCTGGCGCCGCGGGTTCCCGTTGAGTAGCCGGACCTTGGAAGGCGGCAGGAGCGCGAGTAGCAGGACCTAGAAGCGTCGCCCCGATAGGACGGGCAATCGTGTCGGGCGCTCGGGTAACGGTGTAGGCGCCCACTCGAGTCATCCTGTCCTGCTGCTTCTTCAGCTCCTGTTCTAAGGCAGCTAACTCCCTCTCTTTGCGAGTCAAGGCATCTTGATAAAATTACCGCTTCACCTTTCTCGGCTCCGGTTTGTCGAGTTCGTCCCGTTTAGATGGCACAGTGGGTTCGCCTAACGTCCGGATTGTATAATACCTTCGCTTTGGCCGTTGAGATTATCCTAGAGTGCTCTATAGGACCTTATTGTACGGATTGATTAATCTTTACTATATTGCTGCGTTTCAACGCGTCTTTATTGGTCCAATTCAAAGTTGGACGGCTTTGCGCTATTGTTCACGATCTTTTTGCAAGATCTCTCGCTCCTTTTGCAGCTGGTGCCGTTCCTCACTCCCATCGCTGAGTTCACGGGCCCACGCTACCCATCATGCAGTCGGGCTACTTCCGCGTACCAATTGAATTGCGGGCCGGGAGGGGAAACTCTAATCCCCGGATGGGAAGGCAGACTTTCCTCAGATTCCTCCTCATGGAAAAGTGACACCTCCAGTCTGTATTGCCCCGCGAAGTGCCTCTTGCGCATCAACTACCCTACGATCCGGGATCGATGATGGGCCAGATTGGGTAATAAACGGAGTCATTCCAATCATCGAACCCGATCTGCAAATAGAACCGAGTGTTAACTGCTGGTTTAGGGCGGAATCCGGTGCTATGCGCAAAGGATTCTTGGGAGCATCGCTCCAATCACGAGTCCAGGAATGGGTTCTATTGATTCCTGGTTTTGCATGAAAAGTGGTCGAGCCCATCTCCTCAGAGACGAAGGATTGCATCTGAGGTTTACGCAGCAATCCACACGAAAACGGGTAGAGATCCTAAGCTCCACAGGCGGGATCCATAATGACAGCGCCCCAAGCGTCTCATGCCACTCCGCGTCATCGCTTCCGCGTCCCTCATCCCAGCGAAGTAAGGAAAGGCTCGTGTCGAGTAATGAGGGCGGGGAAGAGTTATAGCGAGACCACCAGCTGGACTTCAAGTCCAGGAAGGGAAGGCTCGGAATATCTACCGGGGACTACAGACGCGCTAAGTTTCTCAAAATGTTCAACCTCTGCATGCCGGAACACCAGAGGTCCACTGGTTTGCCGAAGTAAATGCGAAGTTAGGATTCCTGCCACAATGTGCTGAAATTCCACAGAGCAGGCAAATAAAAGGGCGCGTTGGTTGAAGGGCGGGTTTGTTGAGACATCTTAGAAATTCACGCATTACCGCAGTGCTTGGAATGAAGTCTTCCCGCCAGACCCACAGGTTATAACCTTCTCCGTTCCATCCCCCACCCGGTTTTCTCCGTCCCATTCTCATGGGAGCGGCACGCTCATCTCTCTCCGTGAGATAAGGCCTCTGCCAGAGAAATCGCAGCCGATTCTGGCCCATCGCCCGAGCCCAGGAATCTACTCAAGGCCAAGCGGCTGTGCTGAGAATCAACACCATTGAAACCTTTACAGAGGGGAGGGAAGAAGGGACTGCCGGCTGCCGGCTGGGAGCCCAGCCAGTAGGGGGGTGGGGATAGGGGGCAGGCCGGGGGAGGGCAGAGCAGGGCAGACTGCCATCCCTGGCCTCAGAGAGCTGCTTTTATAAGCACCTAGGCCGGTGGCAGAGCTTGGGGAGGCATGGCCATGCCCCTGTGGGAGGGGGCATGGCCACGCCCCCGAACCCACCCCATAAAAAATCTATAGCTACATCCCGATTGCTCTGAAGCGCTAGATTCTTTGGCATGTAAAGGGGAGCTTGAGTTTGAAGCTACACATAGCTTTTATTGATAAATGCAGATTTTCTTTGGGACATGATGGAAGAGGCTCGTGCGGCATGAGGTAAATGAGTGGCACTTCCTCTTCCTCCTATCATGCCTGCTGGGCCGGCCTGTCTCTGCCAGCCTGGGTTCTCCATTGCATCCTTTCGGCTTGGCTGCACTTAACTCACATGAGTCAGTTTTCAAGTGCGTGGGAAATTGCTTGCCATTCCAACAATGCCTCTTTCTATGATATACCAATCAATCACTTTGATGAATTCTAATATTAAAGCCAAACCACTAAACATGACACCTAAATTGGAGTTCCCAAACTCCGGGCTTTACTTTACAGCTTAATCTATAATGGTTAGAACAAAGGAATTTTTGGTGGGGTTTTTTGTACTAGTTTTGGGGGAAAGACGCTTCTTTGAGTACAGTATTCATTTCTTTCTAAAAGTGCCCTATTGATCTTGATGCATTAGGCTTCTTGGGAAGCAAAAAGGAAATGTGAGGAAGGGGACCAACCCCCCTCTGAGAAGATGAGGGTAACCAACCTCCAGGCAGGGCCTGAATATCTCCAGACTATAATGATCAGTTCCCCTGCAGGCAAAGGCTGCTTTGGAGATGGCTTTTAATCTGCTCAGCCAATCAGAAGCCCTGCTTTGCAAAAACCTCACCTAGCCCCTCCCAGTTTCTGGAAGCACTTGACCTGTGCCAGAAAAGGTGCTGCTAAGCACCATTGCACAAGTCTTTCTTCACAAGTCATTTAGAACCTTTCCAGAACATGTGCGATCCCCCATTGTTTCTCCACACTCACCCCCTCCAAATGTTCCATGGCCACTGTGAGGGGTTAAAAAAATTGTTTTGCTTATTTATTGAAACGATGCTTCACTGATTCACTGATTCAATGCTCTGTAGCTCCATTTAATTGAGGCTTCGTAGATTCACCCAAAACGGGAAAAAAACCCAAAATGCTGAAAATGAAGAAGCAAGGGGGAAAGGAGAGAGATGACGATGTATTTTGGAGGTGAACAAGATTTTCAAGGTTCAAATCTCCCTTCACCAGACATCTGATGAGGGAAGAAGAAGAAGAAGAAGAAGAAGAAGAAGAAGAAGAAGAAGAAGAAGACGACGACGCCGCCGCCGCCGCCGCCGCCGCCGCCGCCGCCGACGACGACGACGACGACGACGACGACGACGACGACGACTTTACGGTCAATGACCAAATATCTGATGAGGGTATCTTTGTCACGTACCGTATCTGACAAAGAGAACTTTTGAATGCTTAAGGCCTGAAAATCTTGTTGATCTCTCATGTGCTTGTGTGTTTTTAGATTCAAACCAGTCTTACGCCCACCAATGGGCCAAAATGAGTGGGATATCAAGAATCTTACAGTTATGGCCACCATCATTTTAATTGTTAAGTAAAGACCTGATGAACTGTCTCTAAGGCTTTTCTGACAGCATTCCCTCATACTCTCCTGCTTAATACTTTTCATTTTCAGAATGGTCATCGATCAAAATAGCACTAGGATGATTTTGATTTTGATAAGATGATTTTTACAATAGTGCCTGGAAGCCCTTTAATCTCTTCATACGTGCATTTTGGATACTTGACGTCAGAAGTAAAGCACATTGAGAGGCACAGTTCAGATGTCACAAAAACATTTAAACACTCCTTCCCTGGACATCATAGTCTATAGCAGAGGTCCCCAACCTTCTTGAAATCATGAGCACCTTTGGAATTCTGGCACAGTGTGGATGGTGCCGTCACAAAATGGCTCTCACAAAAAGTGGAGCTCAGCCACAAAATGGTCACTACGACTTACCTTCAGTCACCCAGTGAAGACCCTTGTGCTGTGGTAGCAGCTGCTGCCAAAGCAACATTTTTTTAAAATATGCATAGCCAATCAAATCTCTGATGAGAGGTTTTGCTGAGCAAAAGCCCCATCTGAAAACACTTTCTGCTGGGTACCAGAAAAGGTGTTGACTGTCAGGACCATGCCTGTCAGTGCCTAGATGTCTTGCTGTGGGGGAATTTGCAAATGTTTTCCTGTAAATGCTTTCCTGTTTCCCTCTTCCCTTCCTGGCAGCCTCCTGGCGCCAGCTCATCTGCAAGAAGTTGTGAACGGTTCCCAGGTTCTTTGAAGCTCTGTAGTGCAAATGTTGTAGAAACTGTAAGGGACATTTGGTGTTGGGCGAAACGGGGGGGTTGAAGTATATAGTTCCTGGATCTGAGCTCTCTAGCTCAGATCCTGCTTTCTATTGTTACTCTACGCATTGTAAGAAATAAACTGCTTTAGGACTTTCCTACGGTCTCTGTTATTTTCACGTTCGAGAGTCTGACATTAAGCAGGATCTCCCAGTTTGACCTGCACTCGGATCCATGGACAGAAAGGATGGAACGACTGGTGGTTCCCTCACTGGCGAACCTGATGAGGGAATGGGGCTAGTCCTGGAGAAGGACAAGGAGCCCTGCGACCCGGATTCAAGAGATGAGGAGAAGGATGCCCTCATCCCCGACCGACACGCTCCTCCCTTGGGTGCCGCATGAAGCACCAGCGGTGGAGAGAGCATGGGATCGCCCTACTCTTGGGCCCCCTCTCGGCAGCAGTGCTGGGGGCCCAAGGCAGCTGAGCGGTGTGCATCCACTTGGCTCACGCAGCCCATAGACCAGGACATTTACTCGGAGTGGGACCCAGCGGCGCAAAGTGAGTGGTTGCGGGCCCAGGTCCAGGCAGGGGCGTGGGCCCCTGAGTGAGGCGTGGTTGCCTGGCAGTGAGAGTGAGATGAGATGCGGCAGGAGATACACTTCCTACAGCGCAACATAAAACTCCTCTTGGCCCGCACCGAGGCAGCAGAGCGGAATTGCCAGGATCCGCTGCAGTTGCCGCCGCTGCAGCCTCCGGAGGGGGAGCGGCCAGTGTCCGTGCCCCCCAACAATGGACTACCCAGGCAGCCGGGGCCACCGGACCCACCCGGGTCACAATCGCCACAAGCTCTTTCCTCAGCATTTCACTCAGCTACAGACAGTCAGAGCGAATGCACGAATGTGACTCTTGAACAGTATCTACGGCGTTACATTAATTTCCAACAGGACAATTGGGTTGACCTGCTGCCTTTTGCTGAATTTGCCTATAATAACGCGGTGCATAGCAGCACGGGGAAAAACCCCTTTGAGGTCGTTTCAGGACAATCGGCTAAGCCGTTTCCATTCCTGGGGGAGGTTCAGCAGGGGCCCGTGGAACTTCAGGAATGGGTGCAGTCCATCCGGCAAGCATGGGGGCCGATGCAGCAAGCCCTGGAGAAGGCGAAGCAGGGGTACAAGCGGCAGCCGGTTACTCTTACGGTGGGGGATTGGATGTACTTATCCACCAAGAACTTGTGGGGGCTGCAAGGGTGTAGGAAACTGGGGGGAAAGTACATTGGCCCTTTTCAGGTACTCAGAGTGATTAATGATGTGACAGCCGAATTACAATTGCCAAAAAACTTGAAGTTTGTACATCCTGTTTTTCATTGCAGCCTCCTCAAGAAGGCACCTCCCCTGAATGACTGGCACCCTTGGCTGGCGGTACCGGCCCCAGTAACAGTGAAGGGGGAGCCTCACCACGAGGTGGAGGAAGTTTTAGACTCTCGGGTGCACCGTGGCCGGCTGCAGTATTTGATCGCATGGACTCATTTCCCGGCTGGGGACAATGAGTGGGTCGCTTCCGAACATGTTCGAGCCCCTCGCTTAGTGAAGGCGTTTCACAGAGCTTACCCCAATTCGCCCGGCGGGGAGGTCTTAAGGGGGGCGGAATGTCAGGACCATGCCTGTCAGTGCCTAGATGTCTTGCTGTGTGGGAATTTGCAAATGTTTTCCTGTAAATACTTTTCTGTTTCCCTCTTCCCTTCCTGGCAACCTCCTGGCGCCAGCTCATCTGCAAGAAGGTGTGAATGGTTCCTAGGTTCTTTGAAGCTCTGTAGTGAAAATGTTGTAGAAACTGTAGTGGACATTTGGTGTGTCCTACGGGGGGGTTGAAGGATACAGGTCCTGGATCTGAGCTCTCTAGCTCAGATCCTACTTTCTATTGTTACTCATTGTGAGAAATAAACTGCTTTAGGACTTTCCTACGGTCTCTGTTATTTCCATGTTTGAGAGTCTGACATTGACAGAGTCATGGTACATGGGGGGGATACCCAGACTGCAGTGAATGCTCTTAGTATAGACAGTGCAAGAACAAGCCATTGCATTTTTTGATTTCACAGTAGTTTTCTGGAAAGGAATGAGTTATACCAGATGTGTCTTCATAGGCCTCTCTGTCTACTTTGCCAAGCTGTTGCTTGCAAGGAATGGAAATGGGATAAACCCATTACATGTGAATAGTGCCGAGTTGCGTGTTCATATCCAGAGTGGCACAGGGAAGAGAGGAGGAGGAGGAGGAGGAGGAGGAGGAGATGCTGGGGCCCCCGTTTTGCAACTGGCTGACATGTACCATAATGGCAAGTGCCGGCATTGTTTTCTTCAGTGTACTTAAAACCGTTCTGCTTTTGTTGTTGGTTAGCTGTTTGATAAAATCTGTTTAATCTTATTAGTTGATGGGATGTTTCTGAGGGGTTTTTTTGTCACAGCTTCAGAGCCTATATCAGACTTTTGTAATGGATCCAGGAAAGAAAGATCAGGTGCTCAGACATGAAAAGCATTTGGTCTTGCTCCCATTATGTTAATTTGGGTTCAGAAGATTGCCAGCAGATGTGTAAACTCCTTAACTATCCTTTCGTATGTGTGCATCAATACAGTACAGAATTTGGCGGTTTTTGTCCCTGTTGCCCCAGGAAGGAGATCTCTTTCATCAGCTGACACATGAACTATTTTTCCAAAGCAAAATGGAAGACCTGAAAGCTGATCTGTTGGAACCCAGAGAAATGGCGTTCAAACACTGGTGTGGTGTCCAGATGCTCAGATCACAAAAGAAGCACACACAGATGCCATGAGCCAGGGACAGCAGCAGCAGCAGCAATCGTTGTGCTGTGGATGTACAAAATTTCCAGGCAGAATTCCTTTATGAAACTAGCTTACTTCTTCAAGAGGCATGGGATTCACCTGGGCCACAGGAGGAGCAACCAGAACCATGATATTCTCTTTCTGAGCCTACTGGAAGTACAACCAAAGATGGAAGTAAATATGGCCATTTGGGCTGAAGGTGACTGTACACATGGCTCACCAAAAAATCTGGAAGCAAAGCATTTAGACAAATCTCTCCCTGCCTCCATTTTTAGTGCTCAATTTTGCCTTGGTAGGTCTTGCGCCCGCATAGTAGTGCTTAGCTCAGGGGTAGGGAACCTGCGGCTCTCCAGATGTTCAGGAACTACA
>NC_059435.1:3317900-3336094 GCF_021028975.2 Sphaerodactylus townsendi | reverse complement strand
TGTGCGTGAGCTTTCTAAGATGTCTGAATAAACGGTCTTTCAACCAAAAGCCTTTTATTTCTGCTCTTTGGAATTCCTTACATGTGAGAGGCGTGATCACCGCATGGTGACTTGCCTGCCTAGTGCGAAAGTTGTGGATGTCACACTTCGTCTAGATAGGCTGTTAGACAGTGCTGGGGTGGAATCAGCAGTTGTGGTCCACATTGGTACCAACGACATTGGGAAATGTAGCCAGGAGGTTCTGGAAGCTAAATTTAGGCTGCTAGGAAACAGGTTAAAATCCAGGACCCCCAAGGTGGCATTCTCAGAAATGCTACCTGTTCCACACGCAGGGCGAGCTAGGCAAGCGGAGATACAGGGTCTCAATGCGTGGATGAGAAGGTGGTGTAAGGCAGAGGGTTTCAGATTTGTCAGGAACTGGGGAACCTTTTGGGATAAGGCAGGCCTGTACAAAAGGGACGGGCTTCATCTTAACCAAAGAGGAACCAGGCTGCTGGTGCTCAACATTAGAAAGGTGGCAGAACAGCTGTTAAACTGATCCTTGGGGGAAAGCCGACAGGAGCTGAGGTGACTTCGGTTCGGAATACAGAGTCCATGGGGATGCAGACAGAGAGGGAGGTTTTTCTAAATCAACCACATACAAGCGAGGAACATAGCAATGTGATAAGTGATAGTGTCTACAAAAGGCTAGAGGGCAAAACACATAAATCCCAGGTTAGGGACAGAGACAGAGTATACAAGTGTCTCTATGCTAATAGTAGAAGCCTTCGACCTAAAATGGGGGAGCTGGAGTACAGAGTTTTGAAGGAGGACATTGATATAGTGGGCATCACAGAGACATGGTGGAATGAGGAGAACCAGTGGGATGCTGTAATCCCAGGTTACAGGCTCTACAGGAAGGATAGGAAAGGGCGTATTGGGGGTGGGGTGGCCCTCTACATCAAAGAGAGCATAGTGTCACATAAAATAGACAATGCAGGGGGAGTTGATTCCTCTACAGAAGCACTGTGGATATCAATACCAGGGGTAAAGCATAGTTTAACCATGGACGTAGGTAAGGGGGGGGGTTCTCGGGTTTGAAAAAAAAACCCCATTCATGTCCGAAGCTCCACCCACCCATTTGTGGGTTTTTAAAACATTTTAGTGCTTTTTTGGTTTTTGGCCTGCAGGGGGCGCATTGTTTGGGCTAGCAGCACCAAACTTTCAGGGATTGTTTGGGGGACTCTCCTGATGATACTATCCGGGTCTGGTGAGGTTTGGTTTAGGGGGTCCAAACTTATGGACTCCCAAAAGGGGTGCCCCCATCCTTCATTGTTTCCAATGAGAGCTAATAGAAGATGGGGGCTACACTTTTGAGGGTCCATAACTTTGGACCCACTGAACCAAACTTCACCAAACCTGGCATGTACTATCAGGAGAGTCTCTTATTGATACCACCCAGGTTTTGTGGAGTTTGGTCCAGGGAGTCCAAAGCTATGGACTCCCAAAGGGAGTGCCCCCATCCCCCATTGTTTCCAGCGGGAGCTAATAGGAGATGGGGCTACACCTTTGAGGGTCCATAACTTTGGACCCCCTGAACCAAACTTCACCAAACCTGGGTGGTATCATTAGGAGAGACTCCTAAAGATACCCCGAAAGTTTGGTGTTGCTAGCTTAACAATTGCACCCCTGACAGCAGGCACCCCCCCCCCAATTTTCCCCAGATTCTCCTTTTAAATCCACCCATGGATTAAAAGGGAGAATCTGAGGTCCTCAGTTTAGAAGAAGAAGAAGAGTTTGGATTTATATCCCCCCTTTCTCTCCTGTAGGAGACTCAAAGGGGCTTACAATCTCCTTGCCCTTGTTCCCTCACAACAAACACCCTGCGAGGTAGGTGGGGCTGAGAGAGCTCCGAAAAGCTGTGACTAGCCCAAGGTCACCCAGCCGGCATGTGTGGGAGTGCACAGGCTAATCTGAATTCCCCAGATAAGCCTCCACAGCTCAAGTGGCAGAGCAGGGAATCAAACCCTCCAGATTAGAATGCACCTGCTCTTAACCACTACGCCACATTGAAAGTGATGCTGTTTCAGGGTGGGGGATAATCCACCCCAAAACAGCATCACTTTCAATGTTGTTTAACTAGGGACCCCAGATTCTCCCTTTAAGGTGGATTTAAAAGGAGAATTGGGCTTTCTAGTTTAAAGTTTCTAGTTGAAAGTGATGCTGTTTGGGGGTGGATTCCAGCATCACAGTGGCTGCCCGGGGGGGTGCGAAAACTCAGATTTTGCACCAGGCTCCATTTTCCCTTTATGCCTCTGCCCAGAGGGGAGGGGCAGGCGGGCAGGGCAGGGAAGTCTGCCATCCCCGACCTCGGAGAGCTGCTTTTATAAGCACTAGGCCAGGGGCGGGGCTTGGAAAGGCATGGCCATGCCCTGGGGTGGGTGGGGGTGTGGCCCCACCCCGAACCCCCCCATAAAAAATCTATACCTACGTCCCTGAGTTTAACATTAGGAATATATTATCGTCCTCCTGACCAAAGCGCACAAGAGGATTCTGAGATGGAAAAAGAAATTAGAGAGGCCAACAAAAACAAAAATGTAGCAGTAATGGGCGATTTTAACTACCCCCATATAAACTGGAAAAATGCATGTTCAGGTCATAGTAAGGAGAGACCATTCCTGGATATGCTAAATGACTGTGGCTTAGAGCAGATGGTTGTGGAACCAACCAGGGGAGAGGTGATCCTAGATCTAATTCTATGTGGGACCCAGGACCTAGTGCGGGAAGTCAGTATTGTTGAGCCGATAGGGAACAGCGACCACAATGGTGTCAGATTCAGTATCTCTGCATGCGAACAAGTGACAACTACTAATGTAGTTTCATTTGCCTTCAGAAAGGGAAATTTCTCAAAGATGAGGGGGATAGTGCACAGGAAGCTGAAAGGGAAAATCAAGAGAGTCAAAACTGTCCAAGATGCTTGGAGGTTATTTAAAAACACAGTTATAAAAGCTCAGCTGGAATGTGTATCACAGGTTAGGAAAGGCAGCACCCAGTCCAAAAGAAAGCCGCCATGATTAACAAGGGAGGTTGAGGAAATTATTAGGGGGGGAAAAGATGTCTTTTAGAAAATGGAAGTCCAACTTAACTGATGAAGAATACCAGAGAGAACACAAATGGTGGCAAAAGAGAAGCAAGTTAGCTGTAAGGGAGGCAAAAAAGGATTATGAGGAACGCATGGCTGCGAACATCAAGATCAGCAACAAACAGTTCTTCAAGTACATCCAAAGCAGGAAGCCAGCTAGGGAAGCGGTAGGCCCATTAGATGATGAAGGAACAAAAGGTGTGCTAAAAGATGACAGGGAGATTGCAGAGAAGCTGAATGAATTCTTTGCATCTGTCTTCACCCAAGAGGAGGTGAGGAAAATTCCTGCACCTGAACCAAGCTTCTTAGGAGGCAAATCTGAGGAACTAGCGAAGATAGTGGTAGACAAGGAAGAAGTTCTGGCAGCCACTGATAAACTAAATGCTACCAAATCCCCTGGCCCAGATTGCATTCATCCAAGAGTTCTTAAAGAGCTCAAGCATGAAATTGCTGATCTTCTCACTTTAATATGCAACTTATCCCTGAAATCTGCCTCCATCCCTGAAGAATGGAAGATGGCCAATGTCACACCAATCTTTAAGAAAGGGTCTAGGGGGGACCCAGGAAATTACAGGCCAGTCAGTTTGACATCTGTTCCTGGGAAATTAGTAGAATCTATCATTAAAGATAAAATTAAAAAATTGAGCCCTTCGGGGATAGGCGGCTTATAAGTTTAATAAAATAAATAAATAAATAAATAATTATTAAACATGGTGAAAAGCAAGACCTGCTGAGGAAGAGTCAGCATGGCTTTTGCAGAGGCAAATCCTGTCTTACAAACTTACTAGAGTTCTTTGAGGGTGTAAACAGGCATGTGGATAAGGGGGTACCAGTGGACATTATCTACTTGGATTTCCAAAAGGCTTTTGACAAAGTTCCTCACCAGAGACTATTGAGAAAACTCAGCAATGAAGGAATAAGAGGGGAAGTCCTCCTATGGATTAAAAACTGGTTGAGGAACAGGAAACAAAGGGTGGGTATAAATGGGAAGTTCTCACAATGGAGAGATGTAAGGAGTGGTGTCCCCTGAGGATCTGTTTTGGGACCAGTGCTCTTTAACTTATTCATAAATGACCTGGAAATAGGGGTAGGTAGCATGGTGGCCAAGTTTTCAGATGATACCAAATTATGTAGGGTGGTGAGAACCACAAAGGATTGCGAAGAGCTCCAAGCGGACCTTGATAAATTAGGTGAGTGGGCTAAGAAATGGCAAATGCAGTTCAATGTAGCGAAATGTAAAGTGATGCACATAGGGGCAAAAAATCCAAACTTCACATACACGCTACAGGGGTCAGTGCTATCAGTCACAGACCAGGAAAGGGATTTGGGCATCTTAGTTGATAGTTCCATGGGAATGTCAACTCAATGCATGGCAGCTGTGAAAAAGGCAAACTCTATGCTGGGAAAGGAATTGATAATAAAAAGGAATTGATAATAAAACTGCAAGGATTGTCATGCCCTTATATAAAGCAGTGGTGCGACCGCACTTGGAGCACTGTGTTCCGTTCTGGTCGCCACATCTCAAAAAGAATATTGAGGAGATAGAAAAAGTGCAGAGAAGGGCAACGAGGATGATTGAGGGACTGGAGCACCTTCCTTTTGAGGAGAGGCTGCAGCGTTTGGGACTCTTTAGTTTGGAAAGGAGACGTCTGAGGGGGGATATGATTGAAGTCTATACAATTATGCATGAGGTAGAAAATGTTGACAGAGAGAAATTTTTCTCTCTTTCTCACAATAATACAACCAGGGGGCATACATTGAAAATTCTGGGGGGAAGAATAAGGACTAATAAAAGGAAACACTTCTTCACGCAACGTGTGATTGGTGTTTGGAATATGCTGCCACAGGAGGTGGTGATGGCCACTAACCTGGATAGCTTTAAAAGGGGCTTGGACAGATTTATGGAGGAGAAGTTGATCTATGGCTACCAATCTTGATCCTCCTTGATCAGATTGCAAATGCCTTAGCAGACCAGGTGATCGGGAGCAACAGCCGCAGAAGGCCATTGCTTTCACATCCTGCATGTGAGCTCCCAAAGGCACCTGGTGGGCCACTGCGAGTAGCAGAGAGCTGGACTAGATGGACTCTGGTCTGATCCAGCTGGCTTGTTCTTATGTTCTTATGTTGTTTATTTAAAATCAGGTCCCAGTGTCGGTGAACTTCGTGAAACAAAAGTTAAAATCATTGGCAACGATGTCTGCAACAGAAAAGAAGTGTACAATCACGCAATTTCCCCTGGGATGCTGTGTGCTGGTTACCTGGAAGGAGGAAGCGATGCCTGCCAAGTAAGTCGAAGAATGGAGGGGGGAGCAGGGACAAAAGAGAAAAATGTCACAGCTTGAACACCCCTCCACAAGGGACCCGTGCAAGGCCTGCCTTTGCACTTGTCCTCTGAGCCCCCTCAGAAGAGAGCACTGTTGCCCTTTGCAACCTTGTAGGGGTGTTTGCCCTGGGCTCAGTGCTATGCGAAGCATCAGGGTGTTTCCCTGGCTTGTCTCCAATCTTTCGCAAAGCTGCTTTGCAGAAAAGTTTGGGGCTTTGTTGTTGTTTTTTAACCAGGTATTTGAGTATTCTTATAGTGACATAGCATCAGATATTTATTTGTGTGGGCATCCACTGGTGTAGTGTATTGACAAGTCTTTTGGGCTGGCCTGTTCGCCAAGGAGCTGGCAGAGAAGGCAGTAGGTGGGATTGCAGAGAAGCCGCTATGGAGCATCCCATTGGCCCTGTCACCTTCTCTGCATTCCTACCTACTGCAAGGAGATGAGCAGAGAAGGCAGGGCAGGAGATACCCTCTAGGCACCCAATGATGATTTCATCAGCAGGCACAAGGAGCATATTGGTGCCCCCCCCCCCACTTTCTCTGCAGGCCTCCCTTGCGAGCACAGCCCCTTTTTTTAAACAAAAAAAGCACTATATAACATTATAGTGGGGGAAGGTGGTGGTCACTGCTGGAGGACTAGAGCAGAGAAACTGCCGGGAAACCTGCTGTTCAGAAGCCGTGTTGCTGTTGTGCTGTGTGGGCAGTTGCAGCAGCACAGCCGAAATCACAGAAGCCCAAGCCCCTGCAGAAAGCACTTAGCAATGTCCCTAAATCCCATCCCAGCTAGAAGCTGCGTTACTTTGAGTCAGCTGGAAGAAAGAAGCCTTGTTGAAGCAGTTCAGTGAGGCGAGTTCTGTGGATCTGTTCCCAGTTTAAACACCTGTGCACCTAGAACTTAGCCAGCCTTTTTTCCAGTCGGGGGCAGGGTCAAGCAGGTGTCTGAATTAATAATTTACATATTTGGCAAAGGCTCATGGGTGGGCTGTTAAAAAATTTTTTAATTCATTTTTATTTTTATATCCTGCCCATCGCAGAAGGGCTCAGGGCGGCAACATGTTAAACCTACATGACAGTTAAAAATCATAACTTAAAAAATGCCCGTCATGACTTTAGAGATCGCCCAAAGGCAGGACCCTGCCTGCTGAAAGACAGCCTTTCTCAATGCGCGGAGCCAGTGGGCCTGAGCGTCGCCTGGACTTCTGAGGCAGGACTCCTGTTTAATTTTTCTGCAACAGACAGATGTGACAGCTTTTCTGGAATTTTGAATTACTGATGTCGTTAAAAGTGTGTCCATTTGGAAATGTCCATGAGTTGCCCTGTTGTTGTTTCCCATTTCTTTTCTTTCCCTTATTTTCAAGGCAGTTGAGTATTCTGCAATTTTGTGTAAACACAGGATGTGATAGTGAACTGAATTCCCCTTCCTGAGACTCACCTCCCCATCCCTTTTGGTTGCACACTAAATTTGTGTGATTTATACAGACTTCAGAAGCCAGCTTTCTTCCATTTAAATTCTTCTACACAAAGCTCAACTTTTGTTGTTTGCTGAGAGAACAGTGTTTTCCTTCCTGTAGCATTTAAAATGTTTTTATTTCTCTGCTAGGGTGACTCTGGCGGCCCTCTGGTTACTACTCCCTACCCAAGAGACAGGTGGTACCTTGTCGGCATAGTCAGCTGGGGAGATGAATGTGCCAAACCCAACAAGCCAGGAGTCTACACACGGGTGACTTACTATAGAGACTGGATTGCTGCCCATACTGGAATTTGAAATTATAGGGAGAGTTGACGTCACAAGCAGTATCCAAGTCTGGAGCTCCAAGACATTTGGACTATAAATATCAATAGCTCTGTTGCTGTGGTTAATTCTGATTCCAGAGCAGACATTGGTGTCTCTGCTGGAGATATCCATGTGATTCTCTACCATATTATGCTCTGTTTTATTTTCAATTTTTTGTTTACAGTGAAGGGGGAAGATGGAGGCAATCCACTGCAATTGGCAAAAATTGTAGACTGAGACTCTTCCAGACTCCAGTGTTCTGTGCAGCTGCCCTAGTGAGGCCTTGTTGAGTTGCAGAGCATTTTATGGTATCACAACAGCTTTGAGAATCTGGCTGCAGTGTTTAAAGTGTATTCAATTATTTCATTCCAGTGAAATTATTAAATATCCACTGTCAAAAAACTGGAAACCACTAATTTATTCCCTTCTCCCATCCATCTTTGAGGGCAAACTTAGTAACTGTCATGATCCCAGCCAACCAAGCACCAGGACTAGCTGTGAGATCTGGGGGGCCTTCTGGACAAAGGGCCACCAATGGCCTTCTGTAATAGGTGAATGGTCGGCCAGCCAAGCACAAGAACCGAGTGAACACCCCAGTCTTCTGTGGTGGTCCTTTTCTTCCAAAGACCCAATCCTCCACTCTGATTCCTCTTTCCAGGAAATTCTGCAGGACTCTGGGGATTCGTGCTGGGTACCCAATAGGTAATTTGCAATGCTATCCTATGCAGTTTCACCAGTCTACGCTCACTGAAATCAATGGGCTGAGACTCAAGACTTAATTTTGCTTGGGGCTGAATGGGCGCAACACCCCGGGTGGAGCAGCGGAGGGGGTGTGACCAGGCTGCGAAGGGGGCATGTCGGGGTGTTCTAGGGCGTCCCGGGGCGGACGGCACTACAGCAGGGGCTCAGGGCGCATGCGCACCCCAAACGCAGTTCCCCCTTGCTTTGCCTCTGCTGGCTGCTTTAAGACCCAACAGGGGAAGATGACACACATATCGTGCCTGCCTTTTCCCCTGGCTGGCGCTTAAAGCAGCATTTGTGTTCACGCCTTTACAGCTGTCCCAGCCTGGCTGAAGAAGAGAGAGAGATTGTTTTGATCTGTTCAGCATCTCTTTCTTGAACTGTATAGGAGGCAGACTGAGGAAACAGGGCCCTTCCTGGACTTAGAATGTTGATTCTGCCCAAAGGCAAGAGCCAAAGTCAATTCAGGGCTCAGCCCTTACTACAGTTGCATTTACGTGACAACTGAACACATACCCACAGACAGCAGCAAGGTAATGCATTCCAATACGAATGCAACCAGACCCTTTTTTAACGTTCTTGAGGATCCAGAGCCACCTGGTCAGAATTTTCCAGTGAAGAAACATCTGCAGCTCCCCAAAGTACATCAAAACATTTATGTGCACTTGCTGACAAAGTCTGAAATGATATAAATTCTTCAGGGTTTTTTTTCAGTGTGTAAGAAAAAGGGGATCAAAAATTCTTTGCCACTGACAGATTTTAGCTTTGATTGTTTTGTTTGACATTTTTTGCAAGTGAGGATCCTACAGATGTTACTCAGGGCCTTGGTCACTTACTGCTTGCCTCAAGGTAGTCTGCTCCACAGTGGGATTTTCTTGCAGTTTTCTGTTCACATAAGACATTGGACAAGAGTACTCACTCAAGCACTCATTTTCCTTTTTCTATGTATTTTTTAATTTTCTCAGCATACAAAAAAATAGACACTTTCACACCACCACCACCACTGCATCAGCAGAGAAGAGTAGCCGTGGAGAAGAGGAGTGGGCCAGAAAGGGCTCAGTGAGCTCTGGTTTTCTTTTCAGAGGGCTTTTTTCAAAGTCACATCTTTAAAACAGTGTATTTTTAACGGGGGTTTTCTCTTTTTTTTCTCCTTGTCCTGGGGCTGCTGATTGGTGGGGGCTGCTGAGAGGTGGGGCTTTTCAAATTTTTAAATCTTTTCAGTTAGTCTCTGGAACCAGCAGGTGTTTCACTAAATAAGAACATATTTTAAGGGATAGTAGAAGGTGTAGAAACCTAAAGAGGGAGGCATTGATTAAAATCAGTATTTGAATATCTAAACAAAATTAGATATGAAGGCAGGAAGCCAGCAGGGGGATGGGGGCTTTCCAGTGTTTTGCACTGAGTGTCCCATGTACGACTATCTTCCACTAGGACAGAAGTCGTGGGTGTGCCCTCACTGCAATGAGCTCCTGGCACTCAGGAAATGTGTCTGTTCTCTTGAAGCCAAGGTGGCAGACCTGGAGAAGCTGAAAGAGGCAGAGAGGGTGACAGATGAGGCTTTCAGGGACCTAACAGCCGGGTCCCACTCCCAAGGTGACATCTCTTCAGATGTCATGGAGAATGAGAGTCTGGGGGATGGAGGGTGCCAGTCTGAGGTGGTGGAAGATGCTCCCTTAGATGGGACCCCTTCCTTAGCTGGTGATCAGCTATCCTCTCGCACTGAGGATACCCCTCGGGGAGGTGGGGGGCTCCTTGTAGTGGGTAATTTGATCATTAGAAATATAGAGAGTTGGGTTTGTGAGTGTAAAGATCTCAGTAGTGCTGATTCTCTTCACAGTCGTTTGGCCTTGACTGAATTCCTTGACACGGGCGGCGGGCCAGAATCCACAGCAACCACACTGTTAGAGGGCTTATCTCATAGAGCAAGATGAGAATTCCGTTCCCATGAGAATGGGGCTGGAGACACCGGGAGGGGGATGGGACAGGGGATGTTATAACCTGTAGTTTAGGCGGGAGGTCCCATTCCTGTCATGCCGTGTGCGTGAGCTTTCTAAGATGTCTGAATAAACGGTCTTTCAACCAAAAGCCTTTTATTTCTGCTCTTTGGAATTCCTTACATTATGACAGGAATCACTCTTTATTACTTTTTTTAAAACCAGTGGATCTCTGGTGTTTCTAACATGCAGGGATTGAGCATTCTTGAAACTGTGGAAGGCACGGTAGCCCCCATAGAGGGTTCCGAGCCTTCCCTTCCAGAATCAGAGGAACCAGTGGGAGAACGGGTCTCGCTGGTAACTCTCTCCCGTCCTCGACCCAGCACGAGTCTTCCCCTACTTCGTTGGGATGAGCGATGCGGGTGCGATCATGTGGAGTTGCATGAGTCGTTTGGGGCGCTGTCTATGGATCGAGCGCCTGTTGATCGGATCTCTACCCGTTTTCGAGTGGATTACAAACCCCAAATGCAACCAGTCTCTGAGGAAATGGGTCTGACTACGCTTCATGCTGATACCCGGGAGTCAATTGAACGATTCCTTGACTCGTACTTCGATGATGCTCCCAAGGATCAACAGTGGCATAGCACCGGGGCCCGTCCCAAATCTACAGCTGAAACCGGGACTATGACGAGATTGGGATCGATGATCGGAAGGGGTTTCCGTGCCAGTTCCCGATCCGGACTCCTAGCCCCCGGACCGGGAGCAGATGAAAGGCAGGAGGCGCTCCGTGGAGCCGTCGGAGGACTAGAGGAGCTACCATCCGGAGAGGAGGAATCCGAAGAAGATCTGACTCCCCATCCAGATTCGTTCCCCCTCCCGTCCAAAGAAAGTTGGGACGATGAAGTGGCCAGACTGCGCGATGCCAAAGAAGCGTGGGACCGTGAGCGAAGGCTCTGGGAGGAGGAACGCGAAAGTCTGCTAAGGGACCGTGAATGTCTGCAAAGGGACCGTGAACAACAACGCAAAGACGTCCAACTCGAGTTGAACCGGGCCAAGGAGGCGTTGCAACGGCAGTATCAGCAGAATTTATCGATCCATGACAAAGTCCTGGATCACTCCAAAATGGATCTGGAACGCCAGCGCGAAAGCATCAGGGCCATCCAAACGCAGAGTGAGCTGACTGCAGCCATACAACGAGATGAACGAGCCAAACTGGATCGTGAAAGAACGGCCCTACATGCGCATCAGGATGCTTTAACACGCAAAGAGAGGGAATTGGCTGCCATGGAGCAGGAGTTGAAGAGGCAGCGGGATACGATGGCACGAACCCAGGTCGGTGCCCACACCTTTACCCGCGCACCTACTACCGCTCCCCCTGCCGTAGGGTCGGCACTGCAAGGACCTACTTCAATCCCTCCTCGCGCACCTGCTGCTGCCTCCTTTCTCGCCGGAGGGACGATGGTGCAAGGCCCCGCTCCACCTCCCATACCGGCGGTACCTCAACCGGTCCCTGCTCCCCCAGCCCCGCCGCCCTACCCGTTGCAACCACAACCCCAACGGGTTCCGAGGGCGGTTGAGAGAGGATATTACAGACCCCCCATCCCGGCTCGTTTTGACGGGACCGCCTTTAAACTCCCCTACTTCATCCTGCAACTTGATGCGCATATGCAGGAATTTGATGATTTGTATCGTTCTGAACGTGAAAAGATACGGGACATAGGGTCAGTCTTGGATGGGGTGGCTGCTGAATGGTTTGTGTCTCTCTATGAATTACAAGCTGATGATACTCGCACAGTGGCCGGATTTCTCCAAGCCTTACGTGTCCGCTTCCAAGATCCGGATGCTGAAAACGAAGCCATTCGTACCGTAAAAACCATTCAGCAGGGCAACCGTTCTTTTGCCGAATTTGCCCGTGAATTTCGTGCGGCGGCTACTAAACTTCCTCCTGACTGGCCTGAACGCATGAAATGTGAATACTTCTTCGAGGCTATGGATATCAAACTTCGGGAGACAGTGCTCCTCATCCGCATCCCGCGCACCGTCGCTGAATGGATCGATCTGGGATCGCAAGTAGCGGCCCGTCTAGATTACGCTCGTGCTGGGGGACGTCCACGTCCGAAACCCACTTCCACGGCCACCCCAGCTACTCGCAAGTCAAGCCCGGCCGTCTCCACCGAAACCACATCTGAACGCCGCCACCGTTTGGGATTATGCCTTTATTGTGGTGGTCCTGGCCATCTAGCTGCCAATTGCCCGAAAAAACAGAAACCCACAGCTCCGGCCCAGCGCACCCCCTCTGCCAAGCCTCCGCGGAAGTCCGGTCCTGCCCCAACAGGTTCGTCCAAAGCTGCTATCGAAGGGGACTTCGAGGAGGGGGAAGTGGCAGTTTGTCTCTCTTCGGCGCCCATGGACATGGGTCCTACTCCAGATTCGGTGAGTGAAGGCAGCGCGCCCATTACTATTCAAGCCTCTTTAGCCAACCCTGCTAAGCATACGCGTATCCTAGCCTCCGCCCTCGTTGATTCCGGCTGCTCCCACTGTTTAATGCGGCCGCAGGTGGCTGAGGAGCTTGGCTTAGAGCGAATCCCCCTAGTGAAGCCCATCCCGTTTACTCAAATGGATGGCAGCCCACTCGGAGCTGAAGGCCCAGCCCGATTCAAAACGCAACCCGTGCTTCTCCGTTGCGCTGACCATTGGGAGAAGATTAGTTTCGTACTTGCTCCAGTGGCCAAACACTCCATTGTTTTGGGCATGCCATGGTTGTTATTACATGAGCCAAATATTATTTGGAAAGAACGAATTCTAGAATTCACTGATCCCCCCTGCGGGGAGCACATGAAGTGGGAGGAGACCCCCCCTCCAAATGACACTGAACCGCTGGTTTCCACAGCTTTGCACACATCAGTGACTTCCAATCCCACAGATATTCCGCAAGCTTATCAAGATTTGGCCAGGGTGTTTCAGGAACAGGAGTGCGATCAATTACCCCCTCATAGGGATACCGATTGCAAAATTATACTACAGCCCGGAGCTCAACTACCCAAGGGTAGAATCTATCGCATGAGCCCCACCGAAGAGAAGGAGCTCCGTGCCTTCTTAGATAAAAACCTAGCTCGCGGATTCATACGGCGAGCCACCAAACACACCCATGCCGCCCCTGTTCTGTTTGTAAAGAAAAAAGACGGCTCCTTGAGACTTTGTACTGATTACCGTGGATTAAATGCTGTTTCCATGTCCAATAAATACCCTTTGCCCTTAATCAAAGATCTCCTAGATGCGCTGGGCAAGGGCCGGATTTTTACTAAGTTGGATTTAAGAGAGGCTTATTACAGGGTCAGAATTGCAGAGGGCTACGAACATTTAACAGCGTTTAATACTAAGTTTGGACAATATGAATACTTAATAATGCCATTCGGATTAGCTGGAGCACCCGGAGCTTTTATGGCCCTTATCAACGAAGTTTTGCAAGATTTGTTGTATAAGGGGGTAGTCGTGTACTTAGATGATGTCTTGATTTATTCACAAACTATGGAAGAGCATGAAACCCTAGTTCGGGAGGTATTACAACGCTTACTTGACAACTCCCTCTTCGCGAAATTATCAAAATGCTGTTTTCATCAATCTTCCATAGACTATTTGGGCTATCGGATCTCACCCGATGGCTTAAAAATGGATCCTGCAAAAATAGACGCAGTACTTCAATGGCCTGCCCCCACCAACAGAAAAGAATTACAATCCTTCCTTGGTTTTGCTAATTTCTATCGTGATTTTATACCCCAATTTGCTGAACTGGCCCTGCCACTCACAGACCTCTTACGCACCAAAGGCAAGGATTCCCAAGCTGCTAAGCCCGGGGCTCCCCTCCCTTGGTCTCAGGAATGCCAATCGGCGTTCCAGCGCCTAAAATCAGCTTTCACTACCGAACCCATTTTGAAACACCCCGACCCCGACCTTCCTTTCGTGGTTCACGTGGATGCGTCAGACAAGGCGCTCGGCGCAGCCCTCTTGCAGAGAAATAAAGATGGTAGACTTGTTCCGTGTGCTTACTTATCTAAAAAATTTTCTGGTCCTGAGCTCAACTGGACCGTGGGAGATAAGGAGACTGCTGCTATCAAGGTGGCTCTATGCACTTGGCGCCACTGGCTTGAGGGGGCCAAACACCCCTTCCAGGTTTGGTCGGATCACAAAAATTTGGCCGCCCTCTCCACCCCCCTCAAGATGTCCGCAAAGCAACTACGTTGGGCTGATTTTTTCTCCCGCTTCTCCTTCACAGTTCATTTTTTCCCTGGAAAAACCAATAAACTGGCTGATGCGCTGTCTCGCCTCCCCGGGGAGGGGGGTGGTTCTTCATTACGAGATATCCCACGCACCGTGCTCTCCCCCTCCCAGCTGGGTTTGGCTGTCACTCGATCTCAGACCTCCGCTTCTCCTCCCCCTTCGCCCGTTCCGAGTATCGTCTCCCCCTTCCTGCGGGAACTCGAGGAGGCGGGGCTCCGCGAACTGCCAGCGGAGGAAGGAGACTCCCAGCTACGCTTGGAGGGTGGCGTTTGGAAACGTGGGGGGTGTTGGTACGTGCCTCCCCCCCTTCGCAAGCAGGTTCTCGAAGCCTGCCATGATGCCCGGTCGGCTGGACATTTTGGCTTCCTCAAAACGCTGCATCTGGCCCGTCGCCAGTTCTGGTGGCGCGCCATGCGCAAAGACATTGAGGCTTATATCAAGGGGTGTTCGGTTTGCGCGGAGGCCAAATCCATTCCGGGAAAGCCCCATGGACTTTTAAAACCTCTCCCTGTTGCCTCCCGGCCCTGGGAGGTTATTTCGATGGATTTCATTACGGATTTACCAGAAAGCCAGGGAAACACAGTTTTGTGGGTGGTGGTGGACCTGTTCTCCAAACAAGCACATTTCATCTCCTGCACCACCATTCCCTCCGCTCCTAAATTGGCACGACTGTTTATCCAACATATCTATCGCCTACACTCCTCCCCCTCCAAGGTGGTGTCCGACCGCGGGCCCCAATTCATCTCTAAATTTTGGAAGGCTTTCCTGGACTTGTTGGGAACCACCCCGGCGGTTGCCGCCCCCTACCACGTTCATAGTGACGGTGAATCAGAGAGGACGAACAGAACACTAGAACAGTACTTACGTTGTTACACTAACTACCATCAAGACAATTGGTGCGATTTGATCCCATTTGCGGAGTACGCTTACAACAATGCCATTCATAGTAGTACACAGAAGACCCCCTTTGAAATTGTGTCTGGTCGTTCCTTCCCACCTCTGCCCCAACTGCCCACGGAGGCGCTACATCCTCCAGAGTTCAAGCAGTGGATTTCATCCCTGGCTGAGGGGTGGAAGACGGTCCAGACTGCCTTGCAGCAAGCCAAGGACTCACAAAAGTTTCAGGCGGATAAACATCGTTCTGACTTTCCTTTACGTGTTGGGGCTTGGGTTTATTTGTCTACTAAAAACCTTAGAGACGTTCACAAATATTCAAAATTGGGCAAGAAATTCGTGGGTCCTTTTAGGATTACAAAAGTGATCAATGATGTTACTGCCCGTTTAGAACTGCCTAACTCCTTAAGTAATATCCATCCCGTCTTTCATTCCAGTTTGCTCAAGGAGGCTCCCGTTTCCGATGCCTGGCACGACCCTCCGGAGATACCCCCGCCGACTATAATTGATGGCCACAAGCACTATGAAATTGACGCTATTCTGGACTCTCGCTTTAATCGCAATCGCTTGCAATATTTGGTTTCTTGGGTGGGATATTCCTCCGGTCATAATCAATGGGTGTATTCGGAAAATATCGATGCCCCCTCCCTTATTTCTGCTTTTCATCGTGCCTTTCCACTGAAACCGGGGGGAAGGGTTTTTTATTAGGAGAAGCAGAATGTAAAGATCTCAGCAGTGCTGATTCTCTTCACAGTCGTTTGGCCTTGACTGAATTCCTTGACACGGGCGGCGGGCCAGAATCCGCAGCAACCACACTGTTAGAGGGCTTATCTCATAGAGCAAGATGAGAATTCCGTTCCCATGAGAATGGGGCTGGAGACACCGGGAGGGGGATGGGACAGGGGATGTTATAACCTGTAGTTTAGGCGGGAGGTCCCATTCCTGTCATGCCATGTGCGTGAGCTTTCTAAGATGTCTGAATAAACGGTCTTTCAACCAAAAGCCTTTTATTTCTGCTCTTTGGAATTCCTTACATGTGAGAGGCGTGATCACCGCATGGTGACTTGCCTGCCTAGTGCGAAAGTTGTGGATGTCACACTTCGTCTAGATAGGCTGTTAGACAGTGCTGGGGTGGAATCAGCAGTTGTGGTCCACATTGGTACCAACGACATTGGGAAATGTAGCCAGGAGGTTCTGGAAGCTAAATTTAGGCTGCTAGGAAACAGGTTAAAATCCAGGACCCCCAAGGTGGCATTCTCAGAAATGCTACCTGTTCCACACGCAGGGCGAGCTAGGCAAGCGGAGATACAGGGTCTCAATGCGTGGATGAGAAGGTGGTGTAAGGCAGAGGGTTTCAGATTTGTCAGGAACTGGGGAACCTTTTGGGATAAGGCAGGCCTGTACAAAAGGGACGGGCTTCATCTTAACCAAAGAGGAACCAGGCTGCTGGTGCTCAACATTAAAAGGTGGCAGAACAGCTGTTAAATTGATCCTTGGGGGAAAGCCGACAGGAGCTGAGGTGACTTCGGTTCGGAATACAGAGTCCATGGGGATGCAGACAGAGAGGGAGGTTTTTCTAAATCAACCACATACAAGCGAGGAACATAGCAATGTGATAAGTGATAGTGTCTACAAAAGGCTAGAGGGCAAAACACATAAATCCCAGGTTAGGGACAGAGACAGAGTATACAAGTGTCTCTATGCTAATAGTAGAAGCCTTCGACCTAAAATGGGGGAGCTGGAGTACAGAGTTTTGAAGGAGGACATTGATATAGTGGGCATCACAGAGACATGGTGGAATGAGGAGAACCAGTGGGATGCTGTAATCCCAGGTTACAGGCTCTACAGGAAGGATAGGAAAGGGCGTATTGGGGGTGGGGTGGCCCTCTACATCAAAGAGAGCATAGTGTCACATAAAATAGACAATGCAGGGGGAGTTGATTCCTCTACAGAAGCACTGTGGATATCAATACCAGGGGTAAAGCATAGTTTAACCATGGACGTAGGTAAGGGGGGAGTTTCTCAGGTTTGAACCCCCCCATTCATGTCCAAAGCTCCACCCACCCGTTTGTGGGTTTTTAAAACCTTTTAGTGCTTTTTTGGTTTTTGGCCTGCGGGGGCGCATTGTTTGGGCTAGCAGCACCAAACTTTCAGGGATTGTTTGGGGGACTCTCCTGATGATATTACCTGGGTTTGGTGAAGTTTGTTTAAGGGGGTCTACAGTTATGGACTCCCAAAGAGGGTGCCCCCATCCTCCATTGTTTCCAATGGGAGCTAATAGAAGATGGGGGCTACACTTTTGAGGGTCCATAACTTTGGACCCACTGAACCAAACTTCACCAAACCTGGCATGTACTATCAGGAGAGCCTCTTATTGATACCACCCAGGTTTTGTAAAGTTTGGTCCAGGGAGTCCAAAGCTATGGACTCCCAAAGGGAGTGCCCCCATCCCCCATTGTTTCCAGCGGGAGCTAATAGGAGATGGGGCTACACCTTTGAGGGTCCATAACTTTGGACCCCCTGAACCAAACTTCACCAAACCTGGGTGGTATCATTAGGAGAGACTCCTAAAGATACCCCGAAAGTTTGGTGTTGCTAGCTTAACAATTGCACCCCTGACAGCAGGCACCCCCCCCCCAATTTTCCCCAGATTCTCCTTTTAAATCCACCCATGGATTAAAAGGGAGAATCTGAGGTCCTCAGTTTAGAAGAAGAAGAAGAGTTTGGATTTATATCCCCCCTTTCTCTCCTGTAGGAGACTCAAAGGGGCTTACAATCTCCTTGCCCTTGTTCCCTCACAACAAACACCCTGCGAGGTAGGTGGGGCTGAGAGAGCTCCGAAAAGCTGTGACTAGCCCAAGGTCACCCAGCCGGCATGTGTGGGAGTGCACAGGCTAATCTGAATTCCCCAGATAAGCCTCCACAGCTCAAGTGGCAGAGCAGGGAATCAAACCCTCCAGATTAGAATGCACCTGCTCTTAACCACTACGCCACATTGAAAGTGATGCTGTTTCAGGGTGGGGGATAATCCACCCCAAAACAGCATCACTTTCAATGTTGTTTAACTAGGGACCCCAGATTCTCCCTTTAAGGTGGATTTAAAAGGAGAATTGGGCTTTCTAGTTTAAA
>NC_059435.1:3294273-3317800 GCF_021028975.2 Sphaerodactylus townsendi | reverse complement strand
GGTCAGGTTAGGCTGTAAGGGAAACAAGAACGACTGAGATCCTTACAGCGGGAAAACAAACTGAGAAGCTACATTCCACCAGAGCTTCAGACCCAATGGGAGACCAGGAGCTCGGAGGAGGGGAAGAGTTGATTGGATGCTGTCTGTCTTTGTAAATAGTTTAAATACTGGAACTGAGGACAAGAATCCTCAGTTCCAGCACCCTATAGTTAGGGCGACATAAATCAATAAAGTTCCTTTTCTAAAGTTAGCTTTGTCTGAGTGTGTTCAGCCTTACAATCTGGTGTGTTTCTGCACTCCTACATTTCTGCTGAGTGACCTTAGTCTAGTCACAGTTCTCTCTGAACTCTCTCAGCCCCACCTACCTCACAAGGTGTCTGTTGTGGGGAGAGGAAGGGAAAGGAGCTTGTAAGACACCGTGCATCTCTTTGCAGAAGGGAAAGGTGAGATATAAATCCAAACTCCTCCTCCTCCTCCTCCTCCTCCTCCTCCTCCTCCTCCTCCTCCAATCCAATGCAGTAAGTTCAGTTTCAAGCTCAGCAAAGGCAAAGTGGGGCTCCCACAGCACCCTCCATGTACCTGTTGTGCTGAAATGTCCATTAAAAGCACCAGTCTAAACACTCTTAATATGCAGCTATGACTTTTCCCATGTGGGTTATTTTCCCCCGTTTCAGCGCTTTTGGGAGGTTGTTCTCCCTGCTTCTCCACAGCATCATGGTCCATTCTTGCATCTTCCGGCGATTCCCTGGGTGTTCACCAGTTTTTTCCAAACCTACTTTGCTGTAAAGTTTTGGGACAGATCACCACAAAGCCTGACAGGGTAATGTGTAGGTGGAAATGTTTGGATTTGCCCAGCCCACATATATGTCATTTGCCCAGACAAAGTCTCCACACAGCAGCCATTTTGTCTCGCCACCACTTTGTTGCTGTTGTTTTAAATTGAATATTGATATTCAATCTATTCATGAGGGTTTCTAAATTCTAAATTTTCTAAATTTCTAAATTCCCAGCTGTCGCTTTTTAAAAGTACTGTTCATTGCTTTCCCCCTTATATCTCCACAACAAAAGGGGCTGGAGACTTATTATTTGAAAAAGAAAAGCTGAGAATTCAGTGAACCTGATACACATATTGTTACAACAATGTTCAATTGCGGGGGTTTTTAAAGCTGGAAAGCCATGTTGGCCTGGGGAGCAGGGACGGGAAACTGGGTCAAGGAAGACTAGAAGGGAACCTGCCAAGCAGAAGTCCCACTGCTGTACTGTATTAGCAGCCACAGAAGCAACAGGGAAATCACACCAGACTGCCTGAATAAGCTTTCTGTTTACCTGGCATTTTCGCAGACATAATTTTTGGTAGCTTCAATACAGTTGCAGCACCAGTCAAAACATTGCTGAACTGCTGCAAGGCCAATGTCTCTTTCAATTTTACTCCTTCCCTTCTATTTGCACCTAAATGCAAATTCAATTCCCATTCGCTTATTTTGCAGTGATAGTTCTGAAACAAGAGCCTCTCAACTGTTTGGTAGGAGAGCTCAAGCATTGTAGGTGTGCCAATCCTGGGTTGGGAAATTCCTGGGGATTTTGGGATGGAGCCCCTTGATTTGGGGACAGAAGAGACCTAATCAGGTTATAATGCCAGAGTCAAAGCAGTCGTTTCCCTCAAGGCAACTGGTCTCTGTAGCCCGGAAATCAGTGATAATTCCAGGAGATCCCCTGGTAACTCTCCAAATTAATAACTTTTACTTTTCTACGGAAGTGGCTGTTTGTTGTAATTTCAATTGACATTTCTTAACCACGTAACTATATTTTGTTAAGGGTAATTGTTTTGGATGCAAAGTGAAAAGCAGCAATCGAGTCCCTTTACTCAGGCACCAAAAAGTGATGATCTTTGGTTCAGAGTTGCTGCTGCAGCCAGCGTGAGCAGGAAGCCATTCTCCCGGCTGTCGGATGAACTGCAGTGAGAATCAGAATCTTTTCTGAGCAGGGCTTCCAGATACACTTATAGTCGGATCTTGCCTCGGTCGTTAGGTTTCTGTGGGGACAGCATATATTAAGTGTTCCGTAGAATTGTAGTTTCAGTCTTACTGACGACGGATGATTGAAAGGGAATGACCAAGGAGCACAAAAGCACTCCCAGATAGGATCAGCCTAAGTAAGAGTGTTTGTGAGAAACCCACAGCTGTGGTGATGCTGAACAGGCAATGCAAGATTCTGGCCTTGGCTGATGCCTCCTTGGCTTATCTAGGCAGAGCTTCCATTTGGAAAGATGGTTCTAAACTTGGCTCCACCCCTTGGATTCCCCTCGCTCACCGTTAGGTCTCACAACCTTAAGCCAATAAACGGACTCTGAAGTATTGATCAGTAGCGTTTATTGAATAGGCATCAAAGCACCACACTTGGCAAAGACAGTTCTGACAAAGCTGGCATTTACAGTCCCCTTCATCCCCAGAGAGAGACCCCCCACATACACACACACTTTTCCCCACATTTGTGAAAAACAGCCTTTGGAGATGAGACACCCGAAGGTCGACGGCAGATGGCAAGAGAAAGCCACCTGGCTTTCTGCCCTGCAAGATAACGGATGTAACACAGTTCCCATGGGACAGGATTACCAGGGGAAGCCTTGTTGTCTACCAATCGTGTGAAGCCATAAAGTAAAGATCCAGGAAAGAATGCACAAATGGCAGTGGATACATATAGCAGGCAGGTTACATATATCTTTCTAGCAGCAGCAATTTGTTATTTTAAGCAGTTGCACGGTTCCGGGAATGTATCTCAATCACCTAGATAGCATCCCCGTGACAGCCTACCCCCAGCCACGTTTTCCTCCCAGTTTGCCATCTTTGTCGGCATAGATGCCTCCTAAGCCAGCAAGAGGGGGCAAACACGTCGGCACAGCGCAACTCCAGCTCCAAGGGCCTGTTCAGCCCTCCCATCTAGATTGGGTTGCCTGTTCTGCTCTAGCTGGGAAGGAGAAAAGAGACACTCGGAACAAAGTTTGTCTCCTCCACGGACTTTGTGAGTCACTTGAGCTTCATCTAGCATTATCCCAAACCCCATGTTCAATTACAATGGGCTTTAAAAGTAATTGCATATTAACAAACCAAGAAGATTTTGCTGATATTAGTTGCAGCTCCTGTGAACTCATGTTGGAGGCCATCTCTCATTGTATTTGGAACTTTTAAAGCTTCTTTGATCTTGGTATGACCGTTGATGTTTTAATAGGCTGATTCTGAAAAAATATATAATGCGTAATGCTTAACTTTAGCTGTACAATAAAAGGGTATAATAAATATACATGTTGGTGGTGAGTTAGGAGGTGTTTTGTTTTGAATTTCTAGCCTCAACACTTTTTTTTTGATGAATTCTGGATGTTTTTATTTGGAAGTAGCTGCCTACTAACCTCTTCAGAGGCTATTAAGTCCAGTTAATGCTTTTAAATTTTAGAAGCTGTTAGTATAATCTTAACATCTTTTTGGGTTTTCTATCAATTTATTTTCTTTAGGCTGTATCTGTTTGGATTAGTATACCATTTTTAAGCTTGTTTTGGTTTTTTCCCTACAGCTCTGCTCCACTTAAAATCCCTTGCATAAATGCTTCAAAAGCATCCTAAATTGTACCTCAGTCCAGATCTTCATGAATGTGTGTATGTGCAAAAATTCTGAATTCTTTTTTTTACAGTCTTCTGCAATAGAAGTATCACATATTAATGTGTTTTGAAGTCTATCTAAAATTCATTATTCTCTTTTCAACTTCCCTCTAAATTCTGTTCTTACTGGTTTGTGATCAGAGACAGAATCTGAAAAAAAATTCTGCCTTAATCCCATGGTTGAATATCTCATGAGAGGTCCCATGTCATATCAATCCCTTGACCAGGACCTATGCCTCATAGAACAAAGAAGCTAAAATTCCTTTTTTCGAGAACCATGAACATGTCTCCAAACATCTATCAGACCTAGATTTTCCAACTAAGTCAGAAAAGGATTTTGGGAAGCTTCCGATTTTCACTTTTCTCCTCTACTTCTTTACTTCTATTTTTATTTAATTTAAGTTCTGCCAACCCCATTTTAAGTCCTGAAGCAAAATCAAAATTAACATAATCCATTTCAGAAATTTTTATTTAATAGCTGATTTTTAAAAGTCATTTTGCCATTGTTTGGTGCATAAGCTGGCTAATCATCTTTCATGGATTGTAACTTGAATTTCCGCCAACAAAAATAATCCACCTGCATCTGTATACTTCAAGACTGGTTCTAAGTTTCCCTTAACATGATTACAACACCACATTTTTTTTTTTCTTAAGTTTTCTTACAGAAATACCCAATTTCTTATTTACACCAAAATTGGGAAATCATTTTTGTATTATATGAGTTTCTTGGAGGAAATAAATTTGAATGTCCATACCAATCTGTGTGATATTATTGAAAACCTTGTTCCTTTTCATTGGGACAGTTCATTTCCATTCACATTCCAAGTTAATTCCGTTCCACATTTCAACTCAAAGATTTATACATGCTTAAAAACTAGAGTAAAAGCCTGAGAAAAGAAAGAAAATGCAAAGAGAAATAAATAAAAATAAAAATAAAAGAGTGATATATAAAAATTGATATATAAAAGAGTGATATATAAAGAGTGATATATAAACAAATAAACAAATTACATCATTAAATTTATTTCAGCTCTCTCCTATATTTTTTAAAGAGTGTTTGCGTTAGCTAAGATTATGACTTCTCCTTCCTGGTCCCCTTTATACTGAAAGAGACATCCTCTCAGGTACTGAAAAGTCTTTCCCTTCTGTTTAATCTCCAAGATCAATAAGTCTTGTCCTTTCTTCTCCTCTGAAGCATTCATGCTTTTGTTTTATGAATCTTAAGCTCCTCTAAAATTGTGTCTATTCCCTCCTCCAATGAGGGCAATTGTATTCATTTTCTGCTTAATTTCATTCAATTCTCCATCTATTTTCTCCACTTCAGCATTTAAGCCCAGCATAGTTAGCAGATATTATATCCACCTGGAACAATAATTCTTGCATTACATCCATATCAAAGTTGAGATTAGTTCCCAAAGGAGGATGTTGAACTTCCTTTCTCTGCTTTGGGCGAAGCTGTTTCAGTTAAATGTGGAGGAAGATTTGTTCTAAAGTCAACAGAAAGCAGCTTTAACTTTAGAAATGAGAAACAAAGCTTGCACAACCAAATTAGAGTCACAAGGATGTGGAAACCAGCATCAGGATTGTCTATTCAGCTCTATAGCAGCAGCAGTTAGACTTCTCTCTCCGACTCTGCAGTCTAAGCTTCATGAGTCTCACCCAGCACCTAGCCGGGAGGGGCAAAAGTCAACCGTCCGAGCACCGCCAGGCACCAAAAACTGACTCTGCACTCCTCCCCAACACCCTGTCTCCCACTCGAAAAGCAACTGTAGTTTTGTGCTGGAAGCTCCTCTGTGACCCCTTTTTGTACAGGAGGTATGCCAGAAACAGGTTTGTGTGCCACAGAAAAACCTGTTCAAACTGCTGCCTAGACACTCCCTCTCTCTGGAGCTCCTGTCCTGGGTAGAAAGTTCCCCTGGGAGTCCCTCTTTGGAGGTTCTAAGGCCCTCCTCTGCTCAAGAGACTTTGGAGTCCATTCATGTATCTGAGCTTCTTTCCTTTTATAGGTCTCAAGGTTTGCCTAATAGAATTAGAGTTAAGACAAATCCTAGATTACCAACAGCTGTACACTACATAGCTAGGTAGCCCCAGTTTTATGGCTGGAGGCTTCCACGAGAGAAAGGGCAGAAGTATCAGGAAAAATCAGGAACTTTTGGACAGCTGGGGGGCTTCCAAAGTCAGTTGTAGGTGGTGCTGGAGGGAACTGTTGAGCTTAATAGATCTTAATCTTCTAACTTTGAGAATTTGTGAAACTTGTCTCAGCATGTAATCAGAATGTTGCTGACATTTTTGCACCTTCCAAGTGGCTAAAAGGCTATTTAATCTTCCCTTTATGGTTATTCCAGTTTGCTAAAAATTGTCGTTGCTAAAATTGTGGTCCCCTTATTTTGTGATTAAAGTTGGAAAAAAAATAACAGAGAAGGGAAGTGTGGTTTCTTGTGTGAAAACATAGCAGAGCAACATTCTTCTGCTTTAGTGTTATATCAACGTGCACAGAATCGGGCAAGCACCAATGAAAGTAAAACCATTATGCAGATTTGCACAAAGTCTACACTTGTTTAGAAACATTGTTTACTTCCAAAAAAATAAAAGAAAGGCTGTGTTGGAGGAAGCTGGTACTTCAGCCGGGTTATCCAGTTCTAGGAGATCTAGTGTTTATGGACAAAAGCACTTGTGCAAAGAGCTATTTGACTCTGGAGTGAGGGGAGTGGGTGCTTTGGAACAACAAGAGGGGCTGAGGTGGAACAAATGTTTGCATCCAGATGTGCTGTTCATGCTCCCCCACTCCCTTCCCGTTTCAGGCTCTGCTGTTTGGCAGCTTCGATCGCATCTTTCTTAGAAACTGCCAATATCTGGAACGCATTGCATTGTGGGAGCCACCATTTGGGTTCCTCATTAGTGGCCATTGGCTTTTAAAGAGGAGTCCAGTGGATGCAGCTTGTCCAAGATTTGGTAATTAGCATTTCTTTTTATTTTTTTGTGCCATCTCCTGGTTTCCAGATCTTGCTTCCAAGACTGAGGGCTATGTAGTTATAGTAGGACATGAGAAATCAAAAGGAACAATATTAAATATAAATCCAAAGCTAAAGTCTATGTGCAAGGTCTGATGGGAGCAGCTGAATTTATTTGTTCATGTAAAACATTGTTTATATATGCTGTCTCTTCAGAGATCTCCTCCAAGTAAGGATCTCAAGATAAAATTCATAACATTGACAACCATTAAAAAACTGTGGCCAATAAAATGCCAAATAATAAAAAATGCATCAGAGAACCCAGCACATAAAACATTTGGCTGCCTAACAGTTGCACAATCGCTTCACCGAGGGAGGGCAAACCCTCTCAGGAGGTGGTGAAATCTCCTGACACACCTCTTACATCCCAGCACAGGGGCACTTGTGCTGGTGCTGCCGGGAGCTGTGCAGGAGCCCATGCCAACACCCAAGGGGCAAGGAGGTAGCTTTAGTCGGCTTCCTGGGCCCTTTGCCCCAGATCTGGAGCATACACCCCCACCCCCCTTTGCTAGATGCCGAAGCTAACACCAGCAGAATTGGAATTCAGGTGCCGCCCATTGAGCTTCATATGCCATTTTACTTGCAGAGAAAGGGGCAGAAGCAGTTGCTTTTTGCTTGCTAGCCACATCTCAGCTAAATTCTAGGAGGTGGTGTGGCTGCATCTGCAACTACCCACACCAGACTGAACTGTAAGTCATCCTGTGTAGACCTCAGCCTAGAAACAGATTGTAAGAAGGATGAAAAAGATCAAATCCCTTGTTCAGTTATTCAGTACCAGGAAATATTCTGACCTGGGGCTTCAGGAGAGAGCTGTGTAGTAGCCAGGTGAGGAAAGGGAGGGATGGCCACCACTGAGAAAGCCTTGCTGTTGGTTGCCAACTGCCTCTGCCACCTCTGAGAGACCAGGCTGGGGAGGAGAAAGATTTGTTACTGGCAGGTGGAGGAGGCTGGACAGCATGGCAAAGGCCATCCAGTCAAGGACCTATTGTTTGCAACCCAGGCCAAGGTCGGAGATCCCCAGCCCGGAAATGGTTCTTGGTATGCCGCCCACTCGAGACTGCCCTGGACTGTGTAACCATGCAGTTGAATTCTCACTACAGCACTGATCCAGATACCAGAAGCTATGAGCATTTCTTCTAGATGGTTCCCCAGCAAATAGGTAGGTCAGGGGTCTTCCCAAAGCAATATATGTCTTCCCTTAACTCCTGCAGCCAATGAAGGTGACAGAATTGGTTCCTGGACATTATCATTTTGAATATAAAGGAAAGTCTCCCCACTTTAAGATTGAATGCGAATCTTGTTTCTCATTTTAACAGCTGCCCATGGCACACTCCGTGTGGCAATCAGCAGCTGTAAAGATCTATGAATAGCTTACTTACAACATAGTTTGATTATGCCTTTTTAAAAGAAATGTCCTGAATTGTTGTTTTGGAAAAGCATCGTGAGAATCAGTCGTAAACCAATTCTCACATTAATGATTTGTTTTGTGGCATTTCTCAGTGCTTTGGACTGGATGGGAGGAGGAAATCATCAGCTTCCCTATTAAGCATGCAAAATAACTGTTCTCAAATTACTTTTTTTTGGGGAGGGAGGAGGCTGATTCGACTTTGGAAAAAACATCTGGTGTGACAGGCCAACCAAAGCGAAGAACTTTTCAAGCCCACCTATTCACCCTGCCGCCACTGCCGTTGAGTGAGTACCCACATTGTTGACTTCAGCTGGATTGTGGTCCATTTTTTTTATGTTTTGGTTTCTGTAACTGCTTTAGGGCATCCCCATCCCCAATTCTGCAGTAGCTGAGATCATGAAACCATAAATATTGTCCCATTGTTAATCATTGTGTTTTTCTTTTGAGTACTTTTTGTTTTCTTAAATGGGACACTGTATGCCTCTTACTGGATATTGGCTCTTTCTTTTTTCTTTTTTCTTTTTTTATTCAGAAGTTGCCTCTTGGACTTTATCTCCCCACTGTTATCTGGTATGATGTCTGGTGTGCTGTTTATTGCTGATTAGATTTTCATCTTAAACAAGGTTAGTGGCTGCTTGAGCATTTCCCTGTTCTTGCTGTTGCTGACAAATGATTGTAATACAGAAGAAGTGACAACAAGGTTTCACGGTCACTGACTCTCACAACCTCTTGGCCTCCAGCTGGAGCGGAGTGCCTTAGGTTCTCTGTGAAGTCTGCAGGATTTAACAAGTCTGAAAATTAGTTTGGGAGAACCTCTATTTATGGCTCATTCCGCACATGTACAGAATGAAATGCACTTTCAAACTGCTTTCAGTGCTTTTTTTAAAAAACTGTCTTGAATAGCAAAAGTCCACTTACAAACAGTTGTAGAAAGTGGTTTGAAAAGCTGCCGACTGCGTGTGCTTGAGGAAGGGGCCTATGTTTGCATTAGAAAGTAACAATCCTGTATATGCAGAAAGAGATGGAACTCATCATGGCTCGCGGCTGAGTTCTGTGGCTGAGGAGGCATTTGACTGAGGCAGAGGGGATGAGGAAGATCTATCGTCTGTCAACCACCTATGAAAGATGCTTGAGATGAGGGTTCAGGGCCATGCAGGGCTCAGCTTTTGGAATAGTTGGATCTCCTGGGTGTTGTTGTGAAGTCTGTCCACTCCAGTCCAAGAGCTGCCAGGGTGGCCTCTGGGAAGCCATTTTTCCCTCTCAGAACCCTTCCCCCACCATCAAGAAGTAATATTAGCTTACTTTACAGGGCTGTTGTACAGATTGCCAACGCATGCAAAAGGAAAGGGAGCAGTTGACAGCAGGGGAGTGCTTTGCAACTGCCGAACTGCAACTCAGAAAGAGTTTCTGCAAGAAAGGGAGCATAGAGATGAAGTTCATAAAAAAAGGACAGGGACAGGAAGGGGACATAGGGAATTAGGCTCCTTTCGAGGTGCAGACCTATCTTGTCCAAGAGGCCCTGAGGTATCCAGGAGGACTTCTATCACCAATGTCTTGGCCAGTCTTCTAACCTAACCCTCACCTTTGCCTGACCAAGAAAGGCCTGTTAGGATGCCCTTTCCGTTTGGGCTTACAAAATAAAAGGCCCAGTTGCACAACTGAAGGCAGCAAACTTAAAACAGACTGGGTTTCAGAAGTTGCAGCCTGCCCCCCTTATCAAGGATGATTTGTTTTGAGTAGAAAAGGAGCAGAGGTTGCTATAAATACTACAGGGCAAGCATGAAAGCATTGGGAGTCGTGGGTCCCCTGGGTCCAAATGCTCCCTTTTCAAAAGAATGCCAAGTTTTACTAAAGTCCCTAAGACAGGTTTTAGTCAGGGCTGGAATATGGCCACTAAATATATTGCTCAGTGTGTTTCAATACCCAGTAGGTTCAAGCATGGTGCTTTTTCTGTTTTCTTAATGAGTGCAGCTCTTGGCATCCTACTGACAAACAGATGACTTCCTCTCTTGGAAACAGGAGATGCTCTTTTTGTGGTCTCTGTTATTATCACCCTGAGGGGTACCAAAGGATCATGAGAATTGAATCAGAAGGAAACTTCTAGTACCAAGCTCAAAGGACTTGGGCAGAGTGAGACGGACGGGGGGCTTTGGCTCCAAAGCATTAGGGAGACCCTGGGTTCCGGAGCCTCAGAGAGGTCAGAGCTGTATGTTTCCTGCTTGTTTCTTCTTTGATTCCCGCACCAACTTAACATCAGCTCCTGTATCCAAGGGGTCCTGTTACTCTGGTCATCAAATATGAGACTCAAGGAAGGTTTCAAGATCTTTATTGGAGACTGTAGCATGTCAGCCCAGGGCTCAGATAGCGAGAATTAAAGCTTGGCTCTCTGGCCTCTGGTATTGCACCTGTAAGTTACAGTTTGGTTCAACCCTTTAATCCCCCCACCTTACATGCATTCCCATAATATCCAGCATTAGAAAGGATGGTGGGAACAGAAGCATGTGTTTACAGACAGGCCGGTTCACTCCTTCCAGAGGAAGGCTGATAAGAGTGAAGCGTTTAAAGCTCTATTGACTAGTTTACATATGAGCAGGGGAGGCCTCCTTTGCCTCCGAGGGTGATGATAGATATGGATGGGCCATGTAACTGTGGCCTTGGGTGCAGACTTATCACTGAACTGCCAGGCCAAGAATGGCACAGGAGCCTGACTCAGTTCCGATGCGTGCCCAGGTCCATCTTAAGAGTCTTCCAGCCCCTCCGAATTCAATCAGTCCATCCAGATATGCATGGAAAACTGTTGTGTGGACATTATGCATCAACTAACAAGGCTGGGGCTGGGATCTTGCACAGGATCTTTGACCTGGTTATCACACTCCCAGCGTAGCCGCAGCCATTCCACTTCTTCGCATTCCGACTTCAGAGGCAGAGCATCTTCTTGGCCCATGAATGGTTGTTGCAGGCGTTGCCTTTTCAAAGCCAACTGAAGTTCTTCGCATACAACAGACCTCCATGCTTTTCATTTGTTATCTTTTTAATCTGTGCTCTGTTTGGATTTGTAACAAAGCCCTTGGGGGTGCATTTCAAGGCTGTGCCCCTTCCCCCCTGCAACTGCGCCCCAGCAGAACTCCCTGTGGAGTTTGGTGCAGAGGCGCAGTTGAACACCAGTGAGTTGGGCTGGCCCCACCCCAGGTCTCCATGTGGAGTTCAGCAGGGCACAGCTGCTTGGAATTGACTCCTGCGTGTGTGGGTGGCTCCCAGGATTAGCTCCAAGCACCTTTTTATAAAGCTACGCCCCTAATTTCACGGATTCCCTGGAAAAGGTGCAGGAGAGGATGTGATATAAAAATGTAATAAGTAAGTAAATAAAGTAAAATAAAAAGAAGTGAAATACCAGCTCAGGCTTCTTATTTGCTCTGATAGTGATGTTCATTTTAACATTCTGGCAGCAGCATGTAAACATAGCAACAAGCAGCAGTTAAACTGAAATTGTTACTATGCCTACTCACTTCTCTTCCACCAACTTAGATTCCAAACTTGAGCAGACCTCATTTGACCAGGTTCAGGCAAGCACCCGGGGCAACAGGTAGTCAGTGTGGTCCAAGGCCCGGGGTCAGCACACAAGTCGTGAGTATGGGTCCAAGTGCCAAATCGGGAGGGCAAATCCTGAAAGCCTCAGCCAGGTCACAGTCCAAGGTCACGTGCACAGAGTTCTAAGCAGGCACACAAGGGGTGTGGAGATGCTGCTTCCACACTTGTTCACTCTGCTTGGGCTGCTTTCATCGGGGAAACCTTGACTGGGAGCAGTTGCTGCTCCTCAGTTCTGGCTGAGCCATCCACAGACAGGCACCACTCGACACTGACTGAGCAGCCTCTGGGCCTTGTCTTTGGTGACCAGCGCTGGGCCATCCTGCACTCCACCTGCAAGCATGCACTTCTTTCTGCACAGAAGAGGCTCCTGGAGGTGATGCTGCTTCCTGAAGGACTTCTGGTTCAGCCCCTGAAGCCGGACTATGAGCCTGAGGTTCGCTGGCCTTGACCCAAGACTCTCCTCCTGCACCAGACCGAGGCTGTTCCTTCCCTGGCAGGTCTTCCAAGGGCTGGGGCTCCCTCAGTCTCCTCCTTGTCCAAGGAGGCGGTGGCAGAAAGACCCACAGCCCCAACTGGCCTTGATGTTCAAATGTCAGCACTGGTGGGGGATGAAAAGGCTCTAGTTTAAAGATGTTAAATTTATGCAGATGTGGAAGCCATGGGAGGACTTGCCCCCCTCCCCTTCGGGGGTTGGACTGTCTACCAAATTGAATGAATGAATGAATAAAATTGAAAATATATGCAATACTTCCTTTCTTATCAAGCCTGAACTTCTAATATTGATTGGCTAACATAAAATCCATTGCTTACATCTTATCATGTACAATTGTACTAGTTGGCCTATTTGTCAGTTTTAAAAGTGTAAATATCTTAATTATCTATAAGGAAAAAAGTCTACCTAGAACAGTGACAAAGAGATGTTCAGGGTGTTGCATCTTATGCTGCCAGAGCAATCTCAGTATCTGGAATATAGAGGTAGAAAACAAATTCCGCAGTAAGCTAAAGAAGAGTATTCTTTGAGCAGAAACTCCCACATGGGGTTGAAATAAGAGCTTTCTTGATAACACAGAAAAGAGTGAACTTTTTCATAATGTATTAGACATATTGTGGCACATTATTTGTGGACAAAAATATTTACATGTAAACAAAATCTTACATTTAAACAAAACGTATGTTGTATGTAAAAGTTTTTTACATGTTCTCCAATTTTCCCAATTTGGAGAAATGTTCAGATTTTCTTACATTACACATTTAGAAAGAGTAAAAGATACTTAATAAGACAAGCGGTTTTCTCAAAATATTTCACAGGATTTTTTTGTTTCTAGTGCTCCAACAAATATATCAGTGTTTTTTTCCATTGGAAAAATGGGGAGAAAGTAATTGAGGAAAAAAATCTGGATCCCCGCCCCGACCATGGAAGCTTCACATCTCTCTTCTGGTTGCACTGCCGCATCTGCTCAACAGACTGGAGTGGGATCAAACCTGGAGTGTTTTGAGATCAAGCTCTGCATGGGAAGGAAAGCGGAGGGGAGGGCATGTGCTGCTGGCCTCCAGTCTCCAGTTGTTCACACCGCAGCGATCTTGTGCAACATCTGAACATCTCCCCCACCCAGGGAAAACCTTTGCTGAGGTGTGGGATACAGAGGGGTACAGAGCTGTATGTGCATTTCCTGCTGGTCTCCCTCTGTAGCTGAGACTCCTTCCCTTGCATGATTTAAAACTCCCCTCACATGCCGACTGTTCAAGAGCTGCCCCATCCAGTATTTCCTTACATTTTGTGCCTGCAGTGACTCATTAAGCAAACTGCCCCCAGTTCCCTTACACACCCACCCACCCGCCCTTTTGTCTCATGCGTGGACAAATTCCTGTGCTCTCTCGTTGTGAGTGGTTTCATCTGTTTTCTTGTTCCCCTGCAGGGAAGATCCTGTGCCCAATGGCCTTAGTGCCCTGCCAGTGTTTTATGCTGCTACAATAGCCATTAATGTTTTCTCCATCATGTAATACAGGGGGCAATCTTCAGGTGAGTAGTATCTGGCATTGGAAAGTTGCCACACAACAGAGTATTACAGTGTTGCTTGATGCACCTAGGAGAGTTATCCTGCTGTCTGATTGCGAAGATCTTTACAGAAGCGTCGGCGTGGTAAGTGGGGAGCCATCCCAGCGTAGTGCTTGGGGTGTCCAGGCTAGGATCTGTCATTGACCTTTGGGCCAGTCAAACACTCTCAGCCTCAGCTCTGGATGGGAGACCTCCAAGAAAAAAATACTCGGGTGACATGACGGAAAGCTAATGACAAACAGCCTCCAAGCGTCTCTTGCCTTGAAAACCCTATGGCAAGTGCTTTGCCATAGGAGTCACCTGCTAAGAGAGAGAGTAGATGCATTGGCGCTTGAAGCTCCTCGGTGCCCTTCCCCTGTCAGTCCCTAGAGGAGCTTTCCCGGGGCATGGCACTGTTCCCTTTGTCAGGAAGGCTTCCTCCCTACTGCCATCTCATGCCAAGTTGGTGCTGGTGAATTGTGCTATTTTTGGAGGGCTTTTGATCCTGGCAGTGGCAGACAAAAGGCCCAGTGAGGTTTGTGGCTGGCATGGAGGGACCCTCACCTTTGAAATGCTGCAGGGGATGGAGGGATGGGTCAGTAGCTAGCCTCTCTCAAAAAATGTGTGGGAGGGTGGCCTTATTCCCCAACCTCCATGACCAGTTTTCTTCTCTCCCATGCGTGCCTCCCTCTCTGTGCCCAGGCTCTCTAAGCCTTATGCTGAGGAGAGAGCGGGCTCCATTAGAGGGAAGCTCTCCTCCTCTCACTCCAGACACCCAGAGGGCTGGCTAAGATTCAGCCTTAGGTGGCGAGAGAGTTTCTATTGTTATATATTTAATATGTAACAGCTATATTTTTGTATGATTCTATGTTTGGTGGATGGCGCGATGGGCCTACAGTGAGTCATGTGTGTCTCTCTTGGCCCGGATGGTAAGTGCAGACGTTGGCTCTCCGCTATGGAAGGAAGGCAAACGAGTGGGGACCACTGGATTTTATGCCTCTCTGGTCCTGTGAAGTTCACTGAATGGAAATGATATCCTTGGTCCTTGTACCATAAAGCCATCTCCCACTTAGCCCTGGACCCAGTTTCTCTCTTTTGGGTCTAAGAATTGGAGCTTTTTCCTCACTGCATGGACGTAGAGGTGGGTAAGGGGGGTTTCTCGGAGTTTGAACCCTCCCCATTCATGTCTGGTGAAACTCCGCCCCTCCGTTTTGTGGGTTTTGTGAAAAGCATTTTAGTGCTTTTGGTTTTGGCCTGCAGGGGGCGCATAGTTTGGGACTAGCAGGACCAAACTTTTCAGGGATTGTTTGGGGGACTCTCTCCTGATGGTAAAATACCCAGGCTTGGTGGAGGTTTGGGTTCAGAGGGTCCAAAGTTATAGACTCCCAAAGAGGCGTCCCCCTAACCTCCATTGTTTCCAATGGGAGCTAATAGAAGATGAAGGCTACATTTTTAAGAGGGTCCATAACTTTGGACATCCTGAACCAAACTTCACCAAAGCTTCCTGGAATGTACTATCAGAAGAGTCTCTCTTATTGATACCACTCTAGGCTTCTGTGAAGTTTGGTCCAGGGGAGTCCCAAAGCTATGGACTCCCAAAGGGGGTGCCCCCATCCCTCCATTGTTTCCAATGGGAGCTAATATTGTGAAGATGGGGAGTCCATAACTTTGAGGGTCCATAACTTTGGACCCTAGAACCAAACTTCACCAAATCAAGTGGGTGGTATCATTAGGAGAGAGACAGTGTGGGATGAAGCTGGCTTAAAATGATATGAGCACAATGAGTTTCTTTTTCACCTGGGTGAGACTCTGGTCTCTATAACATGCCCATCTTGCTGCCCTTTTAATCTAAAGGCCAGACATGGACCCGGAAAGGCTTCAAGCAAGCTTAAGGCGCATTATGGGAAAAGATCTCTCTCACTTCAGTGGATAAACTCACAGAGAAATCTTTAATGTGGGCTCATACACCTTCAGTCTCTTCCAATCCTCATGCTGGCTGGACCTACTCCTGACTTCGGCTTTGAAAGTAGCCAAAATGGGCAAACTTCTGAGCTCCCCTGTGAGAAGGCGAGACCCTCAAAAAGAAAGTTAAAAGTACTTCCTCGATCTAAGGCTTGTCAACAGCACGTTCCTAGTTCTAATTCCCCTGCTCTTGCCCACTCAGGAGGTCTTCTGTTGACACTGATCATCATCGTCTCCTCAATGTCATAGGCGCATCACTGATGCCTCCACAGTCTGATTCTTCAGTTTGTCCATTGGATGTCTCTCTCTTTCTCTCCAATGTCAATCTGCATAATCTACTTGACCCTGAGAGACTCTTCTGTTTGGGGTCAACCATCTCCTTTAACCTTTGCCTGACAAACTCCCCACCTACACAGAGTCTTTGTCGAGGCTGGAGTCCCAGAGCCTCTTGATACTGAAGCTCCCACTCCCCTTGGCTCCAAAATGTCATTGTCTACTGTTGTTTATCTCTAAGCCAGAATTTGGCTGTTGTCCAAGCTGACAGCATCCTCTTTGGCCAGACTCCACTTCTTCCTCAGAAGATGACATTATTGAGGTTCCTTTGTTTCCCTTTACATCAGGGAAAGCGATCAACATCAACATCTAATTCTTCTTGTCAACTTCAAGGTTTCCATTCTCATCGTGAGGCAGAAGTTGTGTGGAGTTAGCCCCTTTTTCCAGTCAAGCTTCTGCAAAAAAGGTGGAGATTGGAATTATATAAGAAGGAGTTGGAATTCCTCTTCCACCACCCCATGATCAATTTAATGGTCACAGAGCTACTTCCCTCACAGAACAGATCATGGCTCTAGTTCCTCCTGTATAAGATAAAACAGGGAGGAAATTGGACACTTCAGGCAGAAAAAATGTTCCTCTGACCGGCTCTAGGATCTTAGAGTATCCAATTTCACTGTTGTGATAGGACGTTATCAAATGTTCCCTTTGTGACCACCTGTCACCCAATGCATTGGATTCCCCAAAGGGACAAAAGTACTTTGGCCAAGGTTCTGGCTCTGGCTATTGAGGGATCCAGGCTGGAAGTAAACAGCAATTTTTAATGCTGCCAAAAGAACATATGGCTGACAGTGCCCATTAGAGCCTTGGTGTCTGGAGTGGTGACTCTGAGGAGACATAGTTGTGTCTAGGGCATCACCCCTCTGAAACTTAGGGCTGGAGTTGAAGACCTTTTTCTGAGGGCAGGATTCTCTTCAGTGAGGACACCTATTTTTCATGCCTCAATATGCAAAATCCTATAAGACATTTCACAAAAGGTTTAAATATATGAATATAATGTCTTATCTTTGGGGGTTAGTCACAGCTCCATATATATTTTTTTTAGACCAGGGTTATTTCCCTTTACCATTTTTCAGTATTTTTACAGATGCCTCTTTAACAGTATGGCATGGATGGGGGTTCCTGCAACTCATTAAGTAGTTTGGGGACACTGGTCAAGAATCTTGAGTCTAATAGGCATATATAAAACCTTTTTAGAAGTCCCGAGGCAGTCAAGGGTACATTGCTACTTTCGCTTTCAGCTACAGTCATGCAGGAAAACATCACAGTCATTGTATTGACGGATAGGACAGCTGCAAATTTTTACATCAACAAACCAGGGGGGCACCGGTTCTATCTCCCTCTATGCCAAGGTGTCTGGAATGTGGTGCTACCAGGGCCACAGTACAACGCAGAATCAACACAACCGCATGATTTCTTGAACAGAAGGATTTTGTTAACTCATGAATGATCTCTCAACCCATTATTATTTAGTCCCCATTTCCAGAGAATGGGGATTCCCCTTTCGTTTCCAATCTATTTGCCATCACAAATCCAATACAAAGTGCCCTCTGTTTTGCTCCAGGCCAGGGATGGACACAAAAAAATTTGTTAGAGGGGTACTTTCCAGCTGCATTGGTCAAGTTGCCCTCCTTCTATGCTTTCTCTCCCTTCCCTCCTGATCCACACAAGGCCATAATAAAGATAGTCTCAGATTGGTCAAAAGGGATTCTCATAGCCCTTACTGGCAAAAGAGATTTTGGTTTCCCACTCTGGGAATTTCAGGGTCTTTCCAATGGAAATTTGTGTAGATGAGCCCAAAAGGTATTTGTTTTAAAAAGGATCTAAGAAGAGTAGGGCTGTTTCCTCCCAGGCCATTTCCAGATGGATGGTTTCTGTGATTAGGAGAATTAGCTTTATGACAATGCTAAGGTCCACACTTCAAGTTAAGGCCCATTTCACTTCCAGGATTCAAGCCTTTTTCAGCTGCTTTCCGTGCCAGGGTTGATCTCTAGGCCACCTGCAAAATGGTGACCCGGGTCCCAGTGGCGTACTTCGCCAAACTGGAGCCCTGGGGAAAACCTGAGTTTGATGCCCCCCCATGGGAGGCCACCCTCCCCCACCGTAACCAAACAATGATTTTTCCCACCGTCATTTCAAAGTCACCATCACATTATAGAACATGCCCCAACCCGCGGCCGTGGCGTAGATTTTTGCCGCGCTCTTTCTTGCCCTTTCCCCTCGCGACATGTGGAACGCTGGCTTTGGTGGTGGATATGGTGGTTCTTCGATGGGTGGTGGATACACAGAATCTCCAGGAGGATTTGGATCTCCTTCAGCAACCCAGGGAGAAAAGAAATCGAGATCAACATGCCCCAACTCACAAATCTGAACACAGCAATGGGCCATGCCACACAGCAGAAATATTTTTTTTTGGAAAAAAATTCAAAATGCTTTCAAAATGTTTTATTACTGCTATAAAAACATTTTATGGTGTTGTATCCAGTCCCCCCAATTGGGGGAAACAGCATCACTTTCAATGTTATTCAAAATGGGGACCCCAGATTCTCCCTTTAAGGTGGATTTAAAAGGAGAATCTGGGCTCCCTCGTTTAAACAAGTGATGCTGGAATCCACCCCCAAACAGCATCATTTTCAATGGTGTTTAAACTAGGAAGCCCAGATTCTCCTTTTAAATCCACCTTAAAGGGACAATCTGGGGTCCACAGTTTAAACAACATTGAAAGTGATGCTATTTTGGTGTGGATTCTCCCCCACCCTGAAACGGGTGTTTCAATGTTTAAACTGGGGACCTCAGATTCTCCCTTTAAATCCATGTCGAAGGGGGTGGATTTAATAATGATAATAATAACCTTTATTAGGCATGGAGAGAATAAAAGAAAGAAAGAAAACAAGCATTGGCAGGAAGGGTGTGGATTTAAAGGAGAATCTGGGGAAATTTAGGGGGTGCCTGCTGTCAGGGGTGCAATTATTAAGATATCAGCACCAAAATTTCAGAGTATCTTCATGAGACCCTACTGATGATACCACCCAGGTTTGGTGAAGTTTGGTTCAGGGGATCCAAAGTTATGGACCCTCAAAGGTGTAACCCAATCTCCTATTAGCTCTCGTTGGAAACAATGGGGGATGGGGCACTCCTTTTGGGAGTCCATAACTTTGGACTCCCTAAACCAAACCTCACTAAACCTGGGTGATATCATCAGGAGAGTCTCCCAAAAAATTCCTGAAATTGTGATGCTGCTAGTCTAAAAACTGCATCCCCTGCAGGCCCAAAACAGAAAAAACACTGAAAATACAAAAAATCCCACAAACGAACCTGCATTTTTGGCGCCCGCCACAAGGTGGCGCCCTGGGCAACTGCCCACTTTGCCCAATGGGAGGAACGCCTCTGCCGTGTCCACTCCGCCCATGTTCCTCCAGTATCACCCTATCAATGTGGATTCCAGGAGAGAGGCAGCTGTGTGTTGGGAGAGCAGTTTTGCAGTCATCGTTTTACTGACAAGCTCACACCACCTCCATGGTAAGTGAGCTCGCTAGTCCCCCATGCAGAACTGCATTGAAGACACGGCAATGAAAACAATGTTGCACTTACCTGTACCTGTTGTTCATCAAGTGTCTTCTGTGCAGGCATGCATCCCTCCCTCCTTTCCTGGCTGTGGGCTATTATTTTGCCTCATTGACGGTGAAGGGAGAACTGGGGGAGGAGCACTCTCCCTGCCGCTGTCACCTGACTGTTTCAACAAGAAATTATCCCGCCCTTGACTCCGGACAGGGAGGGGAGAATGCTCCAAGCACTCTGAAGCTTCTGGAAGCCATCTAGTCAGTCCTGAACAGCTGACCTATGCCTGCACAGTTCCATGTATGCCTTCACAGAAGACACTCGATAAACAACAATTACAGGTAAGTGCAGTCGTGCTGTCTGGTCACTTCCCCGCTTCGTTCCCACAACACAGAACATGTCATAGTTTGCTGTAGGAAATTTAATATTAATTGTTGTCACCTCCAGTGCACAAGAATGTAACATTCTCTTTCTTTTCAGTCCTAGGTATTGTTCTTCCTATTTGGGCAATAGCACTAATTTCCACTGGTGTATCCTTAGTCTTAGCCGTCTTAGTCTGGATAGTGGTGTGTCCGTGGATGAGAAGAAAAATAGCAAGTATGTCTTTTGGAGGCAAACATGAGTCTGGTTTAAAAATTATTGTGAAATAGAATGTCTTTTATCTGTGTCTTTCTAAAACTATGAAAAATAGTTTCAAACTATTTTAATAAATAGCTTGTTGTTTGCTCAGTAAATATGTTGCATTTAGTTGCTTGTTTTTTCCCTAGACAAAGAAAGAAACCAGAAGCCAAGGGTGTACCTGTGGGACTTTTAACATAGTTATGCAACACTTCTCCATTCTGTGTTACAAACTGATTTGAAAGGTTGTCACAAAGGAGACCAAGGTGCCAGGCTAAGAGGTTATTTAGCTGTTCTAGACATATGGAAAAGCCAAATGAACTCCCTTTTTTAAAAAGTATTCAAACGTTATTAGTCCTTAAAACGCTTACAAAAAGTAAAGAAAAGATCACAAACTATAAAAAGTACACTTAACATAAGGACTCCCAATTTCATCTGCTTTGAGTGTGAACAGTAAAATTTAATACCACTTGCCCTTTAACCTCATACCGTATATACTTGTGTATAAGTCGACCCGCGTATAAGTCGAGGCACCTAATTTTACCACAAAAAACTAGGAAAACTTATTGACTCGCGTATAAGTCGAGGGTGGGAAATGCAGCAGCTACTGGTAAATTTCAAAAATAAAAATAGATATCGGTACCAATAAAATTACATTAATTGAGGCCAGGAGATGAAATGAAACAATGCATCCAGTTTAGGTAGCAGTTACAAATATCTGAGAAATAAATATATTGTGGAACTTGGGGGATTACAGAGTATAAACTAGGAATGCAAGACAAATCAGGTGACCTAATTAGATGCTGCTGCTGCAGTATAGGCAAGCATCTCCTCAGCCATCAAATGAAGGAGAGTCTGGTAAACCTATGGAATTAAGGCTGCACTTCTTTGCATGCTTACCTGGGAGTAAGCCTCACAATACAGCCTTGCAGGGTACTTTTTAAAATGCATTTTAAAAAATCAGATTTCAAAAATCCAGCACAGCACAGCACACAGCTTATAAGCCATTGAAATCAAATGTTCTTTGCTTGATTGCAGCTCTGGCTTGAAGAGATCAGTAAAATACTCTTTTACCATACAGATCTTTTGAACAAAGCATTACTGTAAATATATTTAAATAATTCTTACTAAGAGATGGTGTGAATGTGCTCTAACATCCAGGATAATGATTTTAATCAATAGTGATTGCAAAAACAGAAACAGGGAGGTGGTATTTACAGCAGATAAAATATGCTTGAGTATGATATGGTTTACGTCTCTTTTGAGGCACATCATGCTTCCTGTTAGCATGCCCATGCTCTGCAATACTTTCCCATATTTTTCTGCAGTCTTTCAACAGGCTCGCTTTGCCAGTGAGCCGGAAAGAGCACCCCAACTTCACTGACAACATAGGAAATGGGTGAGCGGACTTTTTCAAGGCTTCAAAATGAGAAAGACCCCACCCAGACAGCAATGGAGCGGAGCAAAGTGAAGGGAACCAACCATTCCCTTAGAAGCGGCCCAGCCAAACACATTTAAACCCAGCACAAACAAACAAACTTATAAATGCCTTTAGATGCCTAACTCAGCAAATGAATAAGACAAGGAGTTAAATTCTTCCGTCTACTGTTTAGGACTATTATAGTTAAGGAAGAGGCAATAATTGCAACGGTGAAAACTGGGGAAAAACCAGCAAGATGTTTACTTTGATTTTTGAAAGGAGATAAAATATAGCAGTGCTATAAACGACTTTAAGAATTTCCTTACCTCAATAAAACTTTAAATTAGACACCCCTTTATGGTATTGCTCAAAGGAGCTCTGATAGCAGCACTTTAAGAGAAGAGCACAGAGAAAAGTGGAAACAGTTGGATAGAATACGGAGAGCTGTAAAAAGCAAGTTAGGAGGAGAAAGAAACAAAACTGTAAACCATACAGAGACTAATTAGACGCTCTGGAACGTTACAACAATAAGCTTTCCTAAGTAATCAGTTGGTTTTACACAATACAAATTCTTTTGAAATGAAAATGCCATGCTAAAAGCAATGAGAGGATGAGGGTACATTATATTTTACCCACTAACCCGAATTCAGATATTACAAGCAGTTCCCTCTCCCCAGCTACACTACGGCAAGGCAGGCAAGCTTGCACGGAGTGGCTTCGACTGCAACAATGAGGAGGAGACGGAGAACTACAAGGGGCACGGCAAGCTTGCTGGGGAAAGGGAGATGGTGGGCAGCGTGCGGCATTGGTGGCACACTGCACACCAACTCCCTCTCCCCAGCTAGACTCCAGCAAGGCAGGCAGGCTTGCACGGAGGGGCCGGCCAGCCGTGCCCCTTGGAGTTCTCCGTCTCCTCCTCATTGTTGCCGTCGGTGCCGCTCTGTTGCAAGGCAGGCTTTTGTGCAGGGCGGGCGGGCGGGCGGGCAGAGGAGCTGCTCCCCTATGCATCTCTGGCGATTTCATGGCCGGCTCGCCACCTCTGAAGCCCCCCCGCAACCGCCTCCACAGCCCACACCGCCCCACAAGGCCTTCTGCAAACTGACGCCGCACACGCCGAAAGTGAGTGGGGAGCCCCCGCGGGCTGTCTTAAGAAGGGCTGTGGGTGGGAAAGGCGGAAGGGCTGGGGACTGACCAAGGTGGGGAAGGGCTGTGGGACCCTGACTCGCGTATAAGTCGAGGGGAGCTTTTTCAGCCTAAAAAAGGGACTGAAAATCTCGACTTATATGCAATTATATACGGTACTTAAAATTCCAACGTAGTAAACATTATTGATAATTAAAATACTTTTCTCTGTTAAGTCTTGTAATAACAATCCACTAATCTTCAAAATCACTAATCATTTTGTTTTTGTTTTACCCAAGTAATGCATCAATGGTTTCCAATTTGTTATACTCCTTTCTTTAAGTAACAAAGTAAGTTTGGCCATCTCTGCGGACTCCAAAACCTTTACCTACCATTCTTCTATTGCAGGTATATTTGAGGTTTTCCATTTTTGCACATAAAGCATTCTTGCAGCTGATGTTATGTATAAAAACAAATTTCCATGTTTTTTCTCCACAAATCTGTCGTAAGTCCCAAGAAGAAAGCTTCTGGTTTTAATTGTATATTCATTTTTAAAGTTTTTTTAATTATTGAACATATTGACCTCCAATATTCTTTAGCTTTTTCATGTCCACCATAAATGGTGAAATGATCCTCTTTGGTGTTCACATTTCCAAACACTTGTTAGAGATGGGTGCTGTGTGGTTTCCGGGCTGTATGGCCGTGTTCTAGCAGCATTCTCTCCTGACGTTTCGCCTGCATCTGTGGCTGGCATCTGTGGCTAGCATCTTCAGAGGATCTGCAGGCGAAACGTCAGGAGAGAATGCTGCTAGAACACGGCCATACA